>NC_064817.1:114556291-114637914 GCF_023721935.1 Panthera uncia | reverse complement strand
ATAACATAACATAACATAACATAACATAACATAACATAACATAACATACATCAGAATCACCTGGAAGCCTTGTTATAGTATGGATTTCTGGGCACTGCCCCTGGAGTTAATGATCTGGGGTAAGCGGTGGGGGTGGGGGGCAGAGAATTTGCACTTTTAACAACCTCTCAGGTGTTGCTGATGTTGCTAGTCTGGGAACCAGTCTCGAAGACCAGGGCCCTAGAATCTTCACTGAAATTGCAGTTGCTAAGGTCAAACAGCCCACCCCCATGTAGCTGAATCTCATGAGCACCCCCATCAACATATCTAACTTCCTCAGTTTGACCATATGACTTCTTGAAATAGTCTCCTCTGTTGATTTTCACATACCAGCCTTCTCTACTGGTTTTTCTTCTTCCCCATTGGCCATTTTTCCCCTCATTTTCCTTCAAGGATATTCCATCTCTAATGGAAATGTTTGGAGTTTCTCAAGGTTGGCTTCTAGGTCTAAACCCATATATTAAAATGCAGTGTTTAAAATAAAATAAAATAAAATAAAATAAAATACAATACAATACAATGTTTATGGTGATGATCACAAATTAATATCTCTACCCTTTGCTCTGAATTTAAGACTCATTTTCCTCAACTACCTACTTGTTTCCATTTGGAGATTCCATCAACATTGCAAGCTTAACTTGTCTGTTACAGAACACTTTTCTCTCCTAAATCTGTTTCCCATAGTATTCCCTATGTCAACAAATGGGATCCAAATTGACCAAATTCTCAAGACAGAAACCGAGTCATCTTTGAGTCCTCCTTTTTCTTCTCTCTCCCTTTCGCATCACCTCCTACTCCACATCCAAACAATCAATAAGAACAGTTGCTTCAACCCCAAACTATATTTCAAATCTTTTCTCTCCATCGCCCACAACCATCACCTTGCTCCAAGCTACCAGCACCTGTTGAGTGTACGACCGCAGCCCTCTCCTAACAACTAGACACTGTCATCACTGTAACTGGTTCACATCAGTCCCCTTGCTTAAAGTTCACAATGGCTTCCAATTACAATTGGAATAAGTGCCAATTCCTTTCTCTGCCCAGTGAGGCCTGTGATCATGCTGTCTGTCCTCAGCCTACGTCTTCAGTCTCATCTGATACCAGTGTCCCCTATGTCTCCTAAATTCCAGCCATGTTAATGTTCTGTCAATTTCTTTGCAAAGCACCATAAGTACTTTCCCACATTAGAGTCTTTACAAATTTTTTCCCTTTTGACTGGGATGTTTTCCCCCAGCTTTGTATGGTTTTATTTTAAATATCCTCTGTTCAGAGAGGCCTTTCCTGCCTACTCTGCCTAAAGGAGGATCACCTCTGTTATTCGCCATATCAAGTCCATTGTTATTGCCTTCGGAGCACAATATACACTCCTTGTATATTTCTATTTACTTGGCTACTATCTGTTTCCCTTCTAGAATGTATACGAAAGAAATAGACTTTGTCTATTTCATTCCTTACTATATCCCTAGAGTCTAGTTCAGTGCCTGGAAATTAGGAGGCACTTAACAGTTATTTTATTGACTTTATAAATAATTTTAAGTAAATAATTAAATACTCATAAATGTATCTTACTCATAAAATTACTACCTGGCCATCACAATGTTTCCTTATTTGTAGATTAATGAGCATGGCTTTCTCATGATGACTGGATACCTGAGTGTTCACTGGTTAGAGAAGTGAAGTGAGATCCTCTCCAAGGTGATAAAATTTTAGACGTTCACACCTGGAATACACACACACACACACACACACACCCCATAGATACATACATGTGCACACATACGGAAGTCAACCTTGCATATTGAGAGTATGGGTGACTGTTCCCATTATTTTCTGTACGCTTTAAGTATTACTATGCCATACTGGCTAACACGCTTCCACGTACCAGATATTTGGCAGTGTTTCACGTGCATTACTTTAACTGTCCCCTAAACTCATGAGGTTGGTAATATAATTCTTGTTATTTTATACATCAATGCAACTGAGGCACAGAGAAGTAATTAATATTCCAAAGGTCATACAACCACCAGGTGCCAGAGATGAGGCTTACCTGACTCCAAATCCACGCTGCCAAATTCTACACTACGCTTTCTTTCTAAAGAACACACGCGTTAAAAAAAAACAAAAACAAAAACGACCACAACGACTAATTCGCCTATTACAATGCTTACATTCTATACGTTGCTGGAATCTCATTTACGTTTCTAGGTATTTGTCAAATAGAGCTTTGATTGGACTTCTCTGGAGAGATGAAAACATTTATATTTTATAAGCAGTGTAAACAAAGGGTCGTTTATTTGTGTCCAATGAATGTCTCCAGGACAAACGAGAGGAAACTTGAAGCACAGAGGGGCCTGGGAGAAAGAGTCGAAAGAAGGACACAACAAAGTAAGAGGTTTCCTTTATGTCTTCTAACATTCGTGTGCATTTTCTATTAGTTTAAGTTTTTACTTTAATTCCAGTTAACCTACAGGGTTATATTAGTTAGGTGCCCAACATGGTGACTCAACAGCTCCCTACATCATCTGGTGCACATCACGATCACGTGTGCTTTTTGTTTCGCAAAAAGCTACACCTTTTGAAATCTAAACTATATTTCAAATTACCCATGAAATTGCTTTCAAACGCCCTCCACCCTGAAGTATTCAAGTACATGGACTCAAAGAATGACATCACGGACATCCTGTTGCTTGGCAATCTACACAGTACCCGGCACAAGTCTGAGGAAAAAAGGGGTTGGAAAGATTCCCCAGATTTCCCTCCTTTCGTGCTAAGTAAAATGAGTATCTTTCAGGGTAACCTGCTCCAAGAAGGGGCAGAGGTGGTGGCAGCACGCCCTCAGGCTCAATAAGAAGTCACTGGCAAGAGCAACAGTGGAGGGCGATTGCCCTGCCCAGGCCAGGCTGAGTCTGGAGAACCTGGACAGCCACGACTCTTCCGTGGCCTGTGCTTCTATGACGAGGAAATTAAAGAAATGGCTTTTAAAATATTGCATCTGCGTGTTCCCAGGTAAGACAAAACAGCCCTATGTTTTATAGACTTTTTTTTAAGATTTATTTATTTGAGAGAGAGAGAGAGAGACAGACAGACAGACAGACAGAGAGAACAAGCAGCAGTGGGGGCAGAGAGAGCGGGAACAGAGGATCCAAAGCAGGCTCTGCGCTGACAGAAGTGAGCCCAATGCGGGGCTCGAACTCATGAGCTGTGAGATCATGACCCGAACCAAAGTGGGATGCTCAACTGACTGAGCCCCCCCAGGTGCCCCTATATACTTTTTTTTTTTAAAAAAATAATGAGCAAGCCTATAAAACTTTTCTAGAATAACAAATACAATAAGGAAAATGCTTGCCTTCTAGAAAAACTAGTTTATCAGACAATGAGAACTCTATGGTACACTATGATGTGGATGTGGTCTTTTTTTCTGTTTCTAACCTTTGTTGTTGAAGTTGTTACTTTCCCTGTTGGGAAGTAAGATTAAATTTTCACTTTGGTAATAATTACATCTCCAGATCATTTGCCTCATTTATCCCACACAACGGTCTCTCCTCTTTCTCTATGATCTCTAAATCTCCTCTGATGTTTATCCTAAGTTATCTGTTGTCTATGTGTATCTTTAAAATTGAATATCTCCCCTCTGATACTCCTTGGAAGTGGGTAGATTAAAATAATGAGACAAAAAAAAAACCACTTTAGAGCTATTTAAAAAACCTGAATGCATACCGGGGAGTTCTATAAATCGCTGGTGAACTCTGGGACCACAGAGGGATTAAAGTCAACTACGTAGTACCTGGATCATTTTCGTTTGGGAAATGCTCACTTCAATTTCAAGCTAATTTTGCTTCTAATGTTTCTCTGTGTGGATGAAAAGGAAGTGTTTCTACTCTAAGAAGATCACTACGTTTGGAATCATTATATACTACAAACCTCAGAATCAAGAAGTAGTTTTTTGTTCTGAGTCTGCCTAATGTGCCCAATTTAAACCAGATTCATGTAAAGACAAAAATTGCCATTAAGTTTGAAGACTTTCAAGTTATACTGCATTGTTTTTCCAGGGTTACTATTCCTGAAAGGGTGACCATATAGAACAACTTAAGAGAGTGGATGAAGGTTTGTTGATTAGCAGTTCTGTGTTTTCTCTCTGCATGGTATAGAAAAGAGGAGCAAAGACACTGGAACTTGACAAAATTCTTGGCATCTGACAATAAAAACTCAGGTCACCATGTCAACGGACAGAATGAACTTTTCTGCCACGTTGAACCCCCACCACTAAGAGGTTAGTTTGATTCTGACAATGTCAGACATCTCTTCTTGTTTGTAGATAAAGTGCATTTTACTATTAACAAAGATATTCAGTGGGGCCGTCCTCTTATGTTGCTAATGCACTTCATACAGAGCTCTGCATTTTAACAACTTCTACCCTAGGTGGATCCATTGAATACAGATAATAGTCTACAATAAGAGAGCAAACGAATAAATACGTGAATTGTACTCGATGGCCTCCCTATTAAGTAATTTGATTTCTCTAAAACCATAAAGTCATTAAAGTTGTTTTTATAATAAGAATCTAGGTTTTTCTGATCACCATTTCCCTTTGCCAAGGCACAATCAGACATTGAATGAAAGCACCGATTCTCCATGGTTTTCCATTTACCATAGTTTTCTCAGTAAGCATAGTCCAGTAAAAGATCCCGCTAGACTTCCACTATACCTCCGTTCTTTTACCCACCCCCAATCACTATCCCCAGACATGTTTACGTGTCGAAAAAGCTGTGTTTGCTACTTGTGACTATTTCCAGTTGATGAGTTAAGGCTATAACCTTTTTCCTCTTTTGTGTTACTTTGAGGAATATATCACTAGATATATAAATGAATAGTGCTATAGGTAAAAAGTAAGGATAGCAGCATTATCAGGCAGGTTAACTGGTTAGATTTATTTTTTTGTCGTTTAAGGTAATGTATACAGTAAAATAAAATGATGAGTCATTTAATCTTTCTATTTAAAATTTTCCTGGCTCGGGGCACCTAGATGACTTAATCCGTTGAGCGTCTGACTTCGGCTCAGGTCATGATCTCACAGTTCGTGAGTTCGAGCCCCACTACGGACTTGCTGCTGTCAGCCTGTCAGTGTAGAGCCTGCTTCAGATCCTCTGTCCCTCTCTCTCTCTCTCTGACCCTCCCCCGCTTGTGCTCTCCCAAAAATAAATAAATATTTTTAAATTTTATGTATGTATGTATGTATTTATTTAAATATACTTTATTGTCAAATTGGCTTACATACAACACCCAGTGCTCATCCCAACAAGTGCCCTCCTCAGTACCCATCACCCATTTACCCCCTCTCCCCCACGCCCCCACTCCCCCACCACCCTCAGTTTGTTCTCAGTATTTCAGAGTCTCTTATGGTTTGCCTTCCTCCCTCTCTGTTTGTAACTATTTTTCCCCCTTCCCCTCCCCCATGGTCTTCTGTTAAGTTTCTCAAGATCCACATAGGAGTGAAAACATATGGTATCTGTCTTTCTCTGTATGACTTATTTCACTTAGCATAATACCCTCCAGTTTCATCCACGTTGCTGCAAATTGCACGATTTCATTCTTTCTCATTGTGAAGTAGTATTCCATTGTATGTATAAACCACATCTTCTTTATCCATTCGTCAGTTGATGGACATTTAGGCTATTTCCTTAATTTGGCTATTGTTGAGAGTGCTGCTATAAACACTGGGGTACAAGTGCCCCTATGCATCAGTACTCCTGTATCCCTTGGGTAAATTCCTAGCAGTGCTATTGCTGGGTCAAAGGGTAGGTCGATTTTTAATTTTTTGAGGAACCTCCACACTATTTTCCAGAGTGGCTGCACCAGTCTGCATTCCCACCAACAGTGCAAGAGGGTTCCTGTTTCTCCACATCGTCTCCAGCATCTATAGTCTCCTGATTTGTTCATTTTAGCCACTCTGACCGGCGTGAGGTGGTATCTCAGTGTGGTTTTAATTTGTATTTCCCTGATGAGGAGTGACATTAAGCATCTTTTCGTGTGTCTGTTGGCCATCTGGAGGTCTTCTTTAGAAAAGTGTCTATTCATATCTTCTGCCCCTTTCTTCACTGGATTGTTTTTTGGGGGTGGAGTTTGGTGAGTTCTTTATAGATTTTGGATACTAACTGCTTATCTGATGTGTCATTTGCAAATATCTTCTCCTATTCTGTCAGTTGCCTTTTTTGCTGATTGTTTCCTTTGGCATGCAGAAGATTTTTATCTTGATGAAACTCCAATAGTTCATTTTTGCTTTTGTTTCCCTTGCCTCCAGAGACATGTCAAGTAAGAAGTTGCAGCAGCTGAGGTCAAAAAGCTTGTTTCCTATTTTCTCCTCGAGGATTTTGATGGCTTCCTGTCTTACATTTAGGTCTTTCGTCCATTTTGAGTTTGTTTTTGTGTTTTGTGTAAGAAAGTGGTCCAGTTTCACTCTTCTGCATGTTGCTGTCCAGTTCTCCCAGCACCATTTGTTGAAGAGACTGTCTTTTTTCCATTGGATACTCTTTCCTGCTTTGTCAAAGATTAGCTGGCCCTACATTTGTGGGTCCAATTCTGGGTTCTTTATTCTATTCCATGGGTCTATGTGTCTATTTTTGTGCCAGTACCATACTGTCTTGATGATTGCAGCTTTGTAGTAGAGGCTGAAGTCTGGGATTGTGATGCCTCCTGCTTTGGTTTTCTTCTTCAGTATTACTTTGGCTATTGGGGGCCTTTTGTGGTTCCATAGAAATTTTAGGATTGTTTGTTCTAGTTTTGAGAAGGATGCCACTGCAATTGTGATTGGGATTGCATTGAATGTGTAGATTGCTTTGGGTAGTATTGACGTTTTAACAATATTCATTCTTCAAATCCATGAGCATGGACTGCTTTTCCATTTCTTTGTGTCTTCTTCAATTTCCTTCATAAGCTTTCTATAGTTTTCACCATACAGATCTTTTACATCTTTGGTTAGGTTTATTCCTACAGGCCAATATCCCTCACAGACATGGATGCAAAAGTTCTCAACAAGATACTAGCATATCGAATTCAACAGCATATAAAAAGAATTATTCACCATGATCAAGTGGGATTCATTCCTGGGCTGCAGGGCTGGTTCACCATTCACAAATCAATCAATGTGATACATCACATCGATAAAAGAAAGGATAAGAACCATATGATGCTGTCAATCGATGCAGAAAAAGCATTTGACAAAATTCAGCATCCTTTCTTAATAAAAACCCTCAAGAAAGTCGGGATAGAAGGAACATACTTAAACATCATAAAAGCCATATATGAAAAGCCCACAGCTAATATCATCCTCAATGGGGAAAAACTGAGAGCTTTCCCCCTGATCAGGAACACGACAGGGATGCCCACTCTCACCACTATTGTTTAACACCACATTAGAAGTCCTAGCATCAGCAGTCAGACAACAAAAGGAAATAAAAGGCATCAAAATTGGCAAAGAAGAAGTCAAACTTTCACTTTTCACAGACAACATGACACTCTACATGGAATTTTTATTTTTTTAATGTTTATTTTCGAAAGAGAGAGAGAGAGAGAGAGCGCGCGCACATGAGTGGGGGAGGGGCAGAGAGAGAGAGAGAGAGAGACAGAATCCAAAGCAGGCTCCAGGCTCTGAGCTGTCAGCACAGAGCCCGACGCGGGGCTTGAGCCCATGAGCCTGAGATCATGACCTGAGCTGAAGTTGGATGCTCAACCAACCGAGCCATCAGGCACCCCAATAAATAAATATTTCTTAAAACATAAAAAAATAGGGGTGCCTGGGTGGCTCAGTCGGTTAAGCGTCCGACTTCGGCTCAGGTCATGATCTCACGGTCTGTGAGTTCAAGCCCCGCGTCGGGCTCTGTGCTGACGGCTCGGAGCCTGGAGCCTGCTTCCGATTCTGTGTCTCCCTCTCTCTCTGACCCTCCCCTGTTCATGCTCTGTCTCTCTCTGTCTCAAAAATAAATAAACATTAAAAAAATTTTTTTTAAAAAAACATAAAAAAATAAATTTTTCCTGTCTTATTTATATGTACAAAAAAATGCCAAAAATTGCTTGGACTAATGTGTTTCTATTGTCTTATACACCAGTCAATATTCTAAGTGTGAGGGAGAAAGTTGTAAATAAAACACATAAGAATCTGTGTATTTGTGAAGATACAGAAAATGAAGGATATAAATAAATAAGAAATATAGTATACTAAATAGTGATAAAAGATCAGAGGGAAAAAAATGAAAAAAGGGATATGAATGAGTGAGCACATTTTAATTAGGTTGGCCAGGGATATCCTCACTGAACAGGTGAAATGTGAGAAAAGATTTGAAAGAAGTGAGGGATTAAGCCATGAACTTATTTAAGGGAAGATCATCTCAGGCAGATGAAACAGTAAGTGGCAAACTTGAGGCAAGATTATAGCATGTGCAGCAAAGTGAGTGAGGGGTATCGTAGAAGTTCAAGTCAGTGAGAAAATAGCGGGGAGCAGCTGGCTGGGCCTCGAGGGAAGCGTATGGATTTCTACTATACCCTGAATGACATCAGAAGTCATTATAAGGGTTTGAGCAGGGTACTCATCTGTCCCGACCTACGTTTTCACAGAATCACTCGAGTGTTATACTGATAACAGACTGAAGGGGGCCGGAGAAGTGTATGAAACCAATTAGGAGACTATGGCAATGATGCAGGTAAGAGATGATGGCTATCTGAAACCAAGCTGTAGGACTGGAAATAGTAAGAAGTGGTAGGTAGCATTCTGGATATATTTCTACAAGAATTACTGATGATACGGTATATGAGAGGAAGAGAGGAGGCAAGAATGACCCCTGTATACGTATTCCTGAAGAATGGAGCCGCCGTTTGTTGAGATATGAAAGACGACGGGAACGGTGGGTTCAAGGGACGGAAATCAAGATTTTGGTACCGAGACACGTTTAGTTCAAGCTTCCTATGAGACATCTGAGTAAATATGTTGGGTAGGTAGTTGAGTGTATGAGTCTGGAGTTTTTGAGAAGGGTCTGGGTTGGAGAAATGAATTTTATGACCATAAACATAAATTTTATGATCATAAGCAAGTAGAAGATCCCACATAGGAGACTATGAAAGAGCATCATTTACCATTAGCTAGCACCCAGTTGTGTAAGAGGAAGACCAAGTGTGTGGCATACTGGACACCAGTAAAGACTGTGTATCAACAGAGGAGTGATAAGCTGAGTGCAACGCTGGCGATGGGCCAGGTGAGGTGAAGACCGAGAAATGATCGGTGCTTTTCGAAACGTTAAGATCATGAGGGTTGTTAATAAGAAAGGGGAAGTGGTTCTCGGAAAGAATGGGGAAGGAGGGTCGGGAACGGTGAATATAGATTCGGGTTAGCTACGAAGCCACTGGAGGACACTGCTCATAGAGGTGACGTAATTTGGCTCCTATTTTTTGGATCATATTTCGATATGAGGATAAGCTATAGCAAACAGACTAAGGAGAAACGAGGGTGGCATCAGGAAGTCAAATTCAGGGACTTACTAAGATAATTCAGGTGAAGAAGATGGTGGTTCCAAGCAGGATATGGTAGCGGGGGAAGCGATGAGAAGCGGTTGGACTCTGGATGCATTTTGAAATGCCCCACGATTTGCTCATGGACTGGATGAAGAGTACGAGAGAAGCAGATGAGTCAACGGGAATTATGGAGGGTCGTGGGGAAGGGTCAGTTCAAGCAGAAACACAACGAGCAGAGGTAACGAATGCGAGAAAGTACAGAGACCATACAGGGGACTAAAACACTAGTGACAAAACTGGATTCAAATAGCGGGTGGGCAATGTTCTCTTGAATTATTTGAAGTAGATTCCAGACAAGGAAAAGAACAGAGACCGTCAAGACCTGAGGCAAGGGTGTGCCTCGTATCTTAGTGGAAAAGCCCAGAAGCCTGTGTGGCTGGAACGAACTGAGGACACAAGAGGAAAAGGAGGAGGCGAGGCAATCAAAGAGATAAGAAGAAGTCCTTCCAAGAAAATACGGGCTCCAAGTTGGCTGGTCCAGTTGCAGTTTAGGAAAGGTATGGGGACAGGTATGGGGACGCTCCGAAACCTCCACATAATCAGTATCTATCAGAAATCTTCTTCGGAGGAACCACAAGAGCAAGTTTTCTGTGTTAGAATGATCTCTCTGACATCACGGGAAAGGATAAGATAGAGAGGAGAGTAAATGCCAAGGGTCCTTATCCGGATGCAACAGGTACGTACGAAACGAGTGCAGGAAAATACCATCATGTGTACGTTTCATCTTCACAGTATACCCTTAGCCTATTGGCTCTATTTCTCTTCCATGTACCAGACAGTAAAACTACATTTTGGCAAAATCACTAAGTCTGAAGCGCTGTTTTGCCAGTCAAGGTCCTTCTCGATTGCTTCTCAACCAAATTGATCACTTGTTCCTTACCCGGCCTGCCACAATTCCAGATCCCAGACATTCACGAATGTACCATGCACCGTCACGTCCCTTTGCTTTTGCTTATGCTACTGCTGTTGGCACTGGAGTGTATTATGTAAGCAAAATCAGTCAGTCAGAGAAAGACCTATCATATGATTTCGCTCACAGGTGGAATTTGAAAAATGCAACAGATGAACATAGGCAAAGGGTAGGCAAAATGAGATAAAAACAGAGAGGGAGGCAAAAAGAGACTCAAACTGAGGGTTGCTGGAGGGGAGGGGGCGGGGGGGGGATGGGTTAAATGCCTGATGGGCATTAAGGAGGGCACTTTTCGGAGAGGCACCTGGGTGGCTCAGTCAGTTAAGCATCTGACTTCGGCTCAGGTCATGATCTCGCGGTTCACGAGTTCAGGCCCCACGTCAGGCTCTGTGCTGACAGCTTGGAGCCTGGAGCCTGCTTCAGATTCTGTGCCTCCTCTCTCTCTGCCCCTACCCTGCTCTCACTCTGTCTCTCTTTCTCTCAAAAATAAATAAACATTAAAAAAAAAAAAAAGGAGGGTACTTTTCAGGATGGGCACTGGGTGTCGTACGTAAGAGATGAATCACTGGGTTCTACTCATGAAGCCACGACTACACTGTATGTTAGCTAACTTGAATTTAAATTAAAAAAAAAAAGCAAAACTACGTACCTGATATTTGCTTTAATGAGGTGTAAGACACACGGACATGGAAATGACCATCATGAAGGAAGAGTTTACTTACAGTTCCTTAGAAACAGGAGGTATGGTGTACCACGTGGTGCCGTATGGGGAAGCGTCAGGGCCAATCAGGAATTAGAGGGAGTGCGGACAACATAGACAAGAACCTTTGTTGTTGTTTCTGTGGGAAAAGGCAAGACAAAGCAGGGTAAAAACGTTTAGAATTGGCTGGTCCGAATAATTTTAGTGGGGCTCTGGAGTCTAGGGGGTGCCCTGTTTGTCTTGGTACCTGGCCCTGGAGTGAGGGGGGAAAATGGACAGTGGCTTATTGTGTAAGAAGTAGATAAAGGAGGTAGTTGGGGAGTATGGGCCTCAGAGTGGTTGGTTTGCATAGAAAGGGTGAGCTGTTTGCTATCTGTAGGAATTTGCTAATGGTAGAAGGGGAAGTCCCTCTCCAGTGGTCAGGAAGGCCCCAGATACCCCAGCATCAAGAATACACAAAAGAAGGAAATATAGTTAATACCATTTCCTCAGCCATTCTTTCCTGTCTATGGATGAAGCAACTCAGGATTCAAGGTTCAGTTCAAATGTGTCTCCTTCTGTCAAGTCCTTCCCAGTCCCTACAGTCGGAATTAATTGTGCTCCCCTCTTCAGTGCTGGAGTCTTTTGTTTAAAGTGCTTTTTAAGTACATACAACAGTTCTGATCTAATAATAAAGGTGTATGGGTTCCTATCTCCCATTAAAAAAATAGTTTTCTGGGCGCCCGGGTGGCTCAGTCGGTTAAGCGTCCAGCTTTGGCTCAGGTCATGATCTCATGGTTTGTGGGTTCGAGCCCCGTGAAGGGCTCTGTGCTGACAGCTCAGAGCCTTGAGCCTGCTTCAGAGTCTGTGTCTCCCTCTCTTTTCCCCTCCCCTGCTCACTCTCTGTCTCTCTCTCTCTCTCTCAAAAATAAATAAACATCAAAAAAAATAAAAATAAAATAATTTTCTATTTTTTGGTATTTTTGATCAAAAATATTTATAGTAAGGACCTAAACAACATAATGTGACCTTATCAAGTCCATGGCAAGTGTTATTAAAGTAACCTCAGAACAAGGAAGAATTACTGGCAGTTTCTTATCAATGAAACAAGATACTAAGTTTATACATAGAGAAAGAATCAAGTTTCTTTACATCTGTAAGTAGTAAGTGGGAAAATACCAGCAAATGATTGCCAACAAGATGTCTAGTTGAAAGTGCAATGCCTACTTAAAATTAACTAAAGAAACTTGTCTAGTACTTATGACATTCAACTACTGGCTTGACTGTTCTGTTTGTTTGCCTGTTAATTACTGAACTGAGCAATTTTGGCATTAGATAGGTACAACCTTACCTGTTGACCACAGTACCCTTGAAATGTGATCTCACCTTAAAGCAATGAATTGAGCATACCAGCAAATTTGATTTTAAGAAATCTAATATTTTGCTAGCTGTGATTCCAGCCGAGGGTCACAGCTATCTGTATACTACTGAATAAAGAACATTCCTTCATCATGTGGGAAACCTGTCTTCTTTGATAACAAGGCTTCAGAAGGGATGTACATTGAATAAAGCTCGCTAGTGTGACACATGAGGAAGACATCTCCCTACCCAGAATTTGCCCAGTGCTTTCTAAAGTTTAAGTCTTTATTTTGAGACAGACAGAGAGAGCCTGAACAGGGGAGGGTCAGAGAGAGATGGAGAGACAAAATCCCAGGTAGGCAATGTGCTGTCAGCACGGAGCCTGATGCATGTCTCGATCCCACGAACCGTGAGATCATGATCAGAGCTGAAATCAAGAGTCGGATCCTTAACCGACTGAGCCACCCAGGCACCCCTGACCAGTGCTTTCTAATGAAATAGCTATCTATCTATATACATATGTATAATAATATATATAATGATATATATACCGATATATATATAATTAATATATATAATATATATGTATATATATCAATATATCACACTAAAGTAAAATAGTAGTAAGTCCCACATACATCAATCTAGTCAGTTGTAAGGATAGAAAGTCTCTATAAATAAATATGTATTTATTAGATGTTAAGCCAAACCCTATGTCTTACACAGAGTTCTATTTGATCTAAAAATACAAGCAGTATATATTAATAACCAAGTTCTTAACTTGTGCAATCATTTCCACTCTCTATTATCTTCCCTTTCAGTTGGCTACACATAACAGTTTGGGACTTATGCCAGTCAGCCGTGGTCCATGTGGATGTCTCGATGGGCCATGTTTCTCAGCAAGTGGGGATCATGCGTGGTATACCTCCTATGTCACTGCAAGACATTTAATGCGAAATATGATCTGCCATTATAACAATGGTTTCTTCTGGGTCAGAAGACAGGTAGGTGGATTCTTTATTCTTTCCCAGTTCAAGGTGGTACAAAGGAGGTTACTGCCAAAGGACAGGCTTAGCATAAGAACATGCGCCAGAGAAACAAGAATCTATATGATATGATTGGGGTTTTATTCACGGATTAAAAACAAGTGATTCTTGGCCTGAAGGTGAGTCACAGATGGACAGGGCTCAGATGGCACAAGAGGATACAAGAGTGAGTAAGATCCCCTAGTGAGAATTGAAAGTGCATCTTGGCAAAAGATGAATTTGTCCCCTATATAGTGGGGTCATTACACACAACCCTTGCCCATCCTTCCATCTGGTTTCTATGTCAAACAGCATTAATTCAGTTTTTTGTGGTCTGATTCTCAATCAGTTCAAACACAGCACATATCCCAGACATATGCTAAAATTTACATGTATATGGTTCCATTTGTATGTAATTCTTTGAGAGTGTGTAAGGGATAATGCTCACGTCAACGAAAAGAATAAATGTTGTAGACAAAGTCAAATTATTACAGTAACAATTTTCCAAGCATAAAAAAGAAATCTCATTCTTGTAGAACTTTTTCCAATATCCTTATTATCTGGAACACTGAACTCTTGTCACTGAAAGAATCACCTGCTTTAGTGAGAAATTAAGAAGTGATTCAGTGTTGACAAAAACATGACTGATGAATCACTGTTTAAAGGAAGAATAGTTTACTTTCCTCCAAGGGAAAAAGCACCCGGAATTTAATAGTGGCCGTACTTTCTGTCCTCTAGGTTGAGAGTTGATGTATAGCCATACTTAGCCAAGTAATAATATCAAGGTCATGTTACCATTATTACTCCTAGATCATTAAAAAATGGAGAGTGATTAACCTAGAGTGATATACTTTATTGAATTGTTTTCCGTCTCTGCTTATCTTTGTGCTTCATTGCTGGATCAATTTAAAATGAGGCCCAAATCCACTGAGGGTCTCCTTTGACACAGGTTTATCCTAAAGAAATCAGCAGCCACTTTAAAGTTAGCTTTTACATGCTGATCAACCAAAAGGGGAAAATCCGTTCAAGACTTGTGTTCTTTGCCACGGGGAGATAAGGAAGTAGGAAACGTACTTGGCACTTCATTGAGTTTCATAAGAACTCACATTCACGGGAAAAACAGACAGTGGGATCAATATCAAACAAAATGTCAATAAACAGGACAGAAATGGTCCACCATGAGAACGTAAAGCGAGGAATGATCAAGAGTGACTCAGCTTCTATTGCAAGTCTTTGGTACCTGTACAGGAACTGAACCCTAAGCGGAGTATAGTATGGGTCCATCAATACTTTCGAGCAAATGAAAAGGAACAGCAGAAAGCTACGCTGGCAGTCCTTCAAATGAAAATATGTTCACCGATGACACGGTCCACCTCATATCTAATGTGAACAGATTGTGGAAGGTCAGAGGAGAAAAAAAAGGATGCACAGAGATAGAACCAGCTAGAGACCTTAATTAAAGCAATTCCACTTGGCTTTCTGTTCAAAGAAAAAAAGAAGCTGTCTAAAAAAAATGTTTCTATAATAAGGATTCCTTTAAAAAAAAATAACTTTACCAAGAATGTAATCTAACATTAGCTTAATAGCATAGAATTTTGTCCTACTACAGTATATCCTTAACAGCAATTTTACTGAGAAACATGCTGATTTTTTTGTGCTAACCAAATACAAATAATCACAAGCATAATGTTCTTCTAGAGTTGGTACTGTGTTAAATAAATGCACTTGGTCAGTCATTTTCCCTTGTTAGAGTCATGCTTCTGAACGTAGACAATTGAGAATGGATGTAATTACAAACTATTCACATCGACTGGCTCTACTGAACTATTTTTAAGCATTCATATTTCAATCAACAGTGCAGAAGGCAACTATGGTAGAAATATTTTCTATTCTGACTATATTTGCATATTTGTGTCAGTTGCTTGATTCAAACCAATTAGACTACGGTTATCTATGAAAACCATATGGTGTACAAATAAAGCATACAAGACCAGTTAAACATCAAAAGTGTATCATTTGCATAGTTAGAAAGGAACACTGACAAGGAAGATATTTATTATTCAAGGACTCTGCTACCTAATAGAAGGTACAATCTTTCTATTTTAAATCTATATGTACTGAAGCAAATGATTACTCTTCAAATATTTGTCAGTGTTGTACTAACTTGGGGCAAAGAGCAGAGAAAATGAGTGATGTGAGGAACACAATTCAAACAACTGTTTAAATAAGCTTGTGAAAACTGTGTTTTTCATAGGTAAATCCATGTCAGAATGACCTTGTAACATTCTACTGGAATTTCCAATTTAAACTTTTCTAGTAGGACTATTCTTACCAACACCGAAGGATATAATCATCACTAATTTCCTTAATTATTCTCATGTCATTTTATTTCTTAAAAAAGTTTGACCTAAAAGAAACCTATAAAACATCTAATAACTTTCTTTACTTTGGTGGACTAGTTTTTGGGTTTCTTTTTTTTTTTTTTAAGTAGGTTTCATGCCCAGCACAGAGCCCAACGCAGGGCTTGAACTCACGACCTTGAGATCAAGACCTGAGCTGAGATCAAGAGATGGAACCTTAACCAACTGAGACACCCAGGCGCCCTGGTGGACTGTTTTTTTTTTTTTAATTTTTTAACGTTTTTATTTATTTTTGAGAGAGACAGAGAGAGCATGAGCGGGAGAGGGGCAGAGAGAGAGGGAGACACACAATCAGAAGCAGGCTCCAGTCTCTGAGCTGTCAGCACAGAGTCTTGATGCAGGGCTCGAACCCAAGAACCGCAAGATCATGACCTGAGCTGAAGTCAGACGCTTAACCGACTGAGCCACCCGGAAGCCCGTTTTTGTTTTTTGTTTTTAATATTCAACTACTATGTTTAGGTCATCTAGGTCATATACCCATATTTAGGCCGATGGAGCCTACGGTAGAATAATAGCCCCAAAGATGTCTATGTCCTAATTCTTACAACTTGTGAATACGTTAATTTACGTGGTAAAAGAGACTCTGCAGATGTGATTAAGGTTCAGGATCCAAAGTGGGGAAATTAACCCGGATTATCTGGGTGGGCCCAATGTAATCACTAGGGTCCTTTTAAGAGGGAGACTGGAGTCTCTGGAGTGTGTGTGTATAGCGTAGGGGGAGAGAGGGAGGGAGAAAAGGAGAGGGAAAGAGAGATAAAGAGGAAGAGGAAAGGGTTGAGAGAGAGAGAGAGGGAGGGAGGGGGAAAGAGAATTAAAGACAGTATCTTGAGGTCTTTGAATATAGAGGAAAGGGCCATGAGTCAAGGAATGTGGGAAGCCTCTAGCAGGTGGAAAAGGCAAGTAAATGGATTCTCCCCTCAAACCTCTAGAAGGAACATAGCCCCGTCGACTCATTCTAAATTCCTTTTCTGTTTTTAAAGTTTACTTATTTTGAAAGAAAGAGAGAGCCTGAGCAGGGGAGGGGCGGAGAGAGAGAATCCCAAGCAGACTCCTCACTGACAGTGCAGAGCCCAACATGGGGCTCGAACTCACAAACTGTGAGATCATGCTCTGAGCCAAAACGGAGTCGGACGCTTAACCGACTAAGCCACCCATATGCCCCTCATTTTAAATTTCTGACCTCCTTAACCGTAAGACAATGAATTTGTGTCATTTTAAGCCAGTAAGTTTGCATCAATAGGAACTCATACAGAATCTCTCCCTATGAAGGTTCTAATTTACCACTTAAAGCTTTTCTTGCTTCTTAGGGTGCCTGCACGGCTCAGTCGGTTAAGAGTCCAACTCTTGGGGTGCCTGCGTGGCTCAGTGGGTTAAGCTTCTGACTTCAGCTCAGGTCATGATCTCATGGTTTGTGAGTTCGAGCCCCGCGTCGGGCTCTGTGCTGACACCTCGGAGCCTGGAGCCTGCGTCAGATTCTGCGTCTCCCTCTCTCTCTGTCCTTCCCCCCTCTTTCTCTCTCTCTCTCTCAAAAATGAATAAACATCAAAAAAATTTTTTTAAAAAGAGTCCGACTCTTGGTTTCGGCTCAGGTCATGATCTCACGGTTCTTGAGATCGACCCACATTAGGCACTGCCCTGACGATGCAGCCTGCTTGGGATTGTCTCTCCCTCTCTCTCTTCCTCCCTCTCTCTGTCTCAAAATAAATAAACTTAAAATTTTTCTTTTCTTGCCTCTACATTGTGCCCTTTTCAACAGACAAGGGAGTGACTTGGTCACCTACACAACACTTTCGCCTTGGGGTATCCAATACGTATGTCTTCTGGTCCTACTGAGATAGTCACTCATATTTTTCAAATAACTCTTCTTAATTTGTGATGTGTGCCACAATACTCTGGATATAAAAATATCATGCAAGACATTACTGTTTTCAAATATTTCAGAATTTTGTTTTGCTTATGTCATAGCATGAGACGGATCATTTTACACACAGCCGGTTCAAGTTATGTTCGTTAAAATATGTGTGTCTAATCAGATTTGTAAATTTCAATGTCATCTAGCTTTGAGTGGAGATTTGGAGTTAGATTAAGCCTTTAAAATATGGTTCCCAAATAACCAATGATAAATGCTCACACAGTATTCTCTATCTCTCACAGTCTGGAGCACATAGCAGAACTCATTAAACATTGGTTATAAATAATCAATGAAGTAATCTTGGAAGCACAAATGGAAGAATTTGAAAAATCAAGGCGTACCTCTTCAGAATCATTTGGTGTTCGAGAATGCTTGTAAAATGTAAATAATACATTAAAAACCCAACCGGCATCATTTTTATCTCTAATTATACCATATTAATTTATAAAAAGTTCTTCCATTGTTCCCAAATTCACATAAACTTTAATCTTTCAATGTACTGTTTGCATAAATGGTGCCCATTAGCAGTCTCGCCGGTTTTAGCTTTCGGGATCGAGTTCTGTCTTTGTAAGATTGTACGGCATTCCGATATCGTTATGTGTTGTCCAGTGCCTCGCAGAGAATTAAGTCTGTGAGCTCTCTCGTCACTGAAAGGGGTGAAGCAAAGGCTGGGCACCATTGTGTCAAGCACTTTGAAAAGGGATTTCGGAATCAGAAAGGAGACCGAATAAGAAATGGCCTCAGAGGTCCCTTCTAAACTTGAAGAGTTTATGATTCACTTCACACCTGAAGGATGGCCATCCACGTGCATCACGGCATAGCCAGCTTAGTTGTCACCAACCGCCACGGTGGAGCTACTTCTGTCCCATCTCATCATCCTATTTATGTAGGCCTGGCCCTGCGGGAAATATTCTCGTCATGAGTAGATTCAAGCCAGAAGGGATTCCCTTCGGTTTGCTCTCCAACTTTTGCCAGACAGTTTCAGAATTATGAATTCTATCAAGGGCTAGCGACAGAATGTTCTCCTGGGCAGAATGAAGAAAATGTGAGATCACTGTATTACAGGGGGAACTCAAATTCGGTATCACAAAACACTACGGAATATACAAACTGGGCTGTCTTTCTCCTCTGGCCCCTTTTCTTGCCCCCAAGTACCTTCCTTACAGAACATGTCATTTCATAGAAAATACACCATTCTATAATCGTTGAATCAGAGCAAGTTAACGGACATTATCCACAAAGAAGGGGGTAGTCTGAATTCAAGGAAAAGATATTATTGCACAAAGTATCCTCATGTGCGGTCAAGGCTAGCGGGCAGTTTAGGAAGAAGTCATAACCAGAGGTTGTCCTGTGTCTGAACTCAAAACAGTTTCACATGTCTTTGAGTTTTACAATCTTTATATAATTTGTCTTCGGTACAGAACGGTCAGAAACGTTTGAATAAGTCAGTGTACCCAAACCCGAAGTATTTCTCCATTAATCACACTGATACAGCAAAAACTTGGTTGTTAATACCCTATCATTTTCCCCCAAAGTGTTCCAGCCTTTTGCCTCGTGAAAGGTTGTACCTCTCACCGGAAAGCAAATAAAAACAAATTTAAAACCACCAACGTAAGTGAAACCTCTTTAGGATTGTTTGAACACTGAGACAGTATTAACGAAAATCGCTTCTAACTCGAACCCCCTATGTGGGTGGGGAAACTATCACTTAAATGTTTGGTTTGCTCTAATATATTATTTATATTCTATCATATCATATGAATTATTATTATCATTATCAGCGTGCCCAAGCGCCCTGTTGGTTAATATTGTTAGTGCATTTTTATTCGACCTTCCATCGCTGACACAAACCGACACGTACGAGCCACATACGAATGTTAAACGCACTTAGCTTTGTAAACGGGGTTTTCCCTTTACAAATTCAACTCTGAAAAGCCACCATGGGATACGAAGGAACAAGAGTCTCTCGGGTTCTGGATCCATCAGCCATTTCTCAGTAGGCTAAAGAGGGTCTGAGGACCGTGTTCTGTCAGCACTGAAGTGCACAGCTTTGGCCAGGTCTGATTGAGAAAGTGATGGTTGAGGAAAAAATTTGTGACTTCACAGTCTTCTACTCAGTACGAAGGGACGAGCTGCCAGGGCTGCTAACAACTATTTTACATGTGAATATGTATTTCTAATTTACTTCCATTTCAATAATGTATTTATAGACATATTCTCATGTAATCAGATACAGAAAAGATCACAAACCGGTGAGTGGCACAATTAGTATTTTTAAAAAATGTTTAATGTTTATTTTATTTTGAGAGAGAGAGAGAGAGAGAGAGAGAGAGCATGAGCTGAGGAGGGGTAGAGAGAGAGGAAGAGAGAGAATCCCAAGCAGGTTACATGTTGCCAGCGTGGGGCCCGACGTGGGGCTGGAACCCATGAACCATGAGATCCCGACCCGAGCCGAAAGCAAGAGTCAGCCGCTTAAACCACTGAGCCACCCAGGTGCCCCGGAATTAGCATTTGAACAGAAGACTTTCCAAATTTAAAATCTCCTGCTGTACTCAAAACAGCACACCAGCCATCTTGGGCCAGCTCCAGCTTTTAGTTATCTTGTAATCCGCGCAGAGTAAGATTCCCTTTTGTGGTGTGTGAGTTGTGACAAATGCATAGAGCCACGTCAGCACCACCACAAACACAGGGAACGGCTCTACAGCTCCCCTCAAGTCCCCTCATGGTGCCTCTCTGGAGAGAAACTTTTCTCCCATCCTAATCATGGCAAGAAGAAAGAGAGAAAGAAATAGAAAAAGGAAGAAAGGAGGGAGGGAAGGAAGGAAGGAAGGTTCTCCTCCATTCCCCAGGTCTCACGAGAACCTTCTTCTTGGTCCTCTGGCCACAGAGATGTCTCTAGGACTTTTCTCTCCGTGGATTTCTATGGCTGGGGTCAAAGCCAGGAGATAAAAGAGGCAAACAGCGGACTACCGAAAAACAAAACAAAACAAAACGCAAGACCAGGAAACACCGGTGGTGCTTGTCCTTTTTTGATTTCCCTCTCCAGACAGCCTGTGATTCACACTTTCCAAAGTCCTCAGGTAGCTAGCTGCTTTCTGTATTCCGTCCATCCTTTTTTAGTAGTAATCAGTGGGGGAGAGAGAGGCTGTTTTGGGCTTCCTCCAAGTTGACCAGTATGAGAAGTTCAGTTTGAGTTTGAGAAGGGAGCATGCATTCTTTGGTGGAATAGTTCATCTCCAAAGGGCAAAATAAATTCTACTACCATTTTGCCTAGAATAGCACGAAGAGATGCTGTTAGTGAACTTCAGATAACATGAATATGAGCCTGAGCAGGTTAATCTTTATCCCGCGGCTGAGTTTTAACAAAGATTATACAGCTAAGATTAGTTTTGACATATCTTGCCGGTAACGAATGAAAGATAGCTTGGATTTGTCACTTCTTCTGAGGTAGGAAGTCCCATGAATGAAAAATCAGGTTTCTGGCTTAAGCATGGGAAGTAGGATATCCTGCGGATGCCTAAGACCCTACTTGTTCTGTACTGAACTCAAAGGTTTTGGTCTCCTCAATTATTTCTGCATATTAATTTAGTATCTGTATAACCATGCCTTTTAAAAACTTACAAAGAATATCATATTAAAACGAAAACTGAACTTCAGAGGATACGACTGCCCTCTAGTGGGGGCCACCCAAACTGCAGACCGCAATTACTGGAGTCTCCAGGAAGCTCTGAGAAAGAACCTGGCAAAATCCACCACACTGTGTTGACGTTAAGAACTCGATTTGTGTTCGTCCTAATAACACAGAAGTTTGCTGGATGTTTTATTTACTATGGTCCATTCTTTATGCTACAAATATAATGGTGACTTTCATCAGAGTTACCACTTCCAAACAGTAAGTTCGCGTGTAATAGGGGTCTAGGAGCGCCTGGGTGGCTGTCGGTTGAGCGTCCAACTTTGACTCAGGTCATCATTTCACGGATGAAAGAGAACAGGGGTCTAAAGAATTGAGAAAGTATTCTGAAAGCCTCTCCAAAGGCTGGAGCTCTGGTTAGTGTCTTTACTTCCCAAAGCATCAAGATATATTACCTTACTTTGTATCGATGTTGAATGTAATAGTTGGCTGTATTTTGTTATTTAAATGAACTCAACAAATATTTATTGAGAGCCTGTAATAGTACATAAAGATAAAAGGAATGATGCATCAATGATATATGTAACAAATATAAAGCATTACGCATTCTAAAGTATAAAGTAACAATTATATACATCAATATATACGCGCCTAATAACAGAGCTGTGAAACACATGGACGAAAAAACCCCAACAAAATTAAAAAGAGAAACAGACACATTCACAAAGCTAGAGAGTTTAAGATTCTTCACTAAGCACTTGGCAGAACAATTGGAAAAAAGAAAGAGCTGGAGATGTGAGTGAAGCGTAATGTCCCCATCTTAAGATCCTTAATCATATCTTCAATGCCCCATGTGACCATGCCACCACCCTCTAGACCCAAGTACATACACCGAATCAGAAACCGTTATGTACCACTGTCCCTGTGGTAGGCTGAAGGATACCTCTCACGACATGTCCAATGCCCTAATCCCCAGAACCTATGTTATGTCATATGGCAAAAGGGACATTGCAGATATGATTAAGGATCGTAAGATGGCGGGGGGGGGGTGGGGGGGGACATTGTGCTGGATTGTCAAGGTGGGCCCTAAATGTAATCACAAGTGTCCCTACAAGAGGAAGCCAGAGGGATATTTGACTACAGAAGCAGTAAAGCTGATATGATGACAAGTAGCAGAAATTGGAGTGATGGACTTTGACAATGGAGGAAGCAGCCGCAAGCCAATGAACAAAGGAGACCACTAGAGGCTGAAAAAAGCAAGGAAATGGAGTCTCCATAAAGAAACAGCTCTGTCAACACCTTGACGTTTGCCAAGTGAAATCGATTTCAGACTTATTATTCCCAGTACTGTATAAGGGAATAAATTTGTTTTCTTTCAAGCTCGTGGGTGCACGGTAATTTGTTACAAGAGCAGTAGGGCACTGATACAATCTATGACAGTAGGAAGACACGGGTCTGGGAAAATAGGGGTGGAATCAGGAGTAACAATAATGAGCTAACTAAAGGAGACTAAAGAGACATGTCAAGTTCATGCAATGCCCGACTCTTTTTTAAATACCGTTAGTTAATTTTATTGTTTTTCAGCTTTACTGAGACATAACTGACCTACAACACCGTGTAAGTTTAGGAATATATAATGTAATGATTTGATATTTTTATATTGTGAAATGATCACTACAGTAAGGTTAGTTAACCTCTCCATAACTGTGCATAATTACCATTTTGGGGGGGGGGGAAGGTGACATTTAAAACCTACTCCCTTAGCAAGTTTCAAATACACAGCACAGTATTATTAACTATAGTCACCATGCTGTGCAGTAGATCCCCAGAACTTATTCATCTCCTAAGTGGAAGTTTGTACCCTTGGGCAGACATCTCCCATCTTCCCAACCTCCTGCCACCACCATTGCTAACTAACTCTGTCTCCAGGAGTTAGATAGTTTTAGATTCCACATATGAGATCATATACTATTTGTCTTTCTCTGACTTCTCTCACTTAGCATGATACCCTCTAGCTCCAGCCATGCTGTCGCAAAAAGCCAGAGTACCCTTCTTTCCCACGGCTGAAGAACATTCCATCGTATATATGTACGTATATATGTGCATGTGTGTGTCACATCTTCAACTATTCATCCAGACACAAACAATGATGTCCTTTCAATATCTTGGCTATTGTGAATAGTGGTGAAATGAACATGGGAGTGCAGCTATCTCTTTGAGATCTTGATTCAATTTCCTTTGGATATATAAACCCAGAAGTGGAATTTCTGGAACAGATGGTAGTTCTATTTTTATTTTTTCTCATTTAATTTTTAAATTTATCTTAATTCCAGTATAGTTAAGATACCGTATTATATTAGTTTCAGGTGTACTTTATTTTTATTTTTTGAAAGAACTTTCATACTGCCGTCCATAGTGTAACAATTTACATTCCCCCCAACAAGGGGTACCCTTTGCTCCACACCGTCACCACCACTTACTATCTCTTGTCAATGGGATAATAGCCATTGTAACAGGTGTGGAATATGTCATTGTGTTTTAACATGCATTTCCCTGGGGCGCCTGGGTGGCTCAGTCAGTTGAGCATCCTACATCGGCACGGGTCATGACCTCACGGTTCATGGGTTGGAGCCCCGCGTCTGGCTCTGTGCTGACAGCTCGGAGCCTGGAGCCTGCTTCAGATTCTGTGTCTCTCTCTCTCTCTACCCCTCCTACACTCGGGCTCGCTCTCTCTCTCTCTCTCTCTCTCTCAAAAATAAACATTAAAACAATTATAATGCATTTCCCTGATGATTAACGAGGTTGCACATCTTTTCAGGTACTTGTTTGCCATTTGTATGTCTTACTTGGAAAAAAAAGTCTGCTGGGTTCCTCTGTCCATTTTTCAATCAGATCTTTTTTCTTCTGGCATTCTGTTGAATGAGTTCCTTACATATTTTGGATATTAGCCTCTTATCAGATATATAGTGTGCACATACCTTCTACCATGCAGGTCGCCTTTCCTTTTCGCTGATTGTTTCTTTTGCTGTGCGGAAGGTTTTTGATTGGCACAGGCCCACATATTTGACTTTTGCTCTGGTTGGGATACCAAAAAAAAAAAAAAAAAAAAAAAAAATCCTTGCTAAAAGCAGTGTGAAGCAGTTTTCCCTGTGTTCTATTCTAGGAGGTTTATGGCCCCAAGTCTTATGTTTAAGTTTCTAACCCTTTAGAAGTTCAATGTGTGAGTGGTGTAAGGTGGGGAAGCAATGTCATTCTTTTTTTTTTTTTTTAACATGTATTTATTTTTGAGACAGAGAGAGACCGAGCATGAACGGGGGAGGGTCAGAGAGAGGGAGACACAGAATCTGAAACAGGCTCCAGGCTCTGAGCTGTCAGCCCAGAGCCCGACGCGGGGCTCGAACTCACGGACCGCGAGATCATGACCTGAGCCGAAGTCGGCCGCTTAACCGACGGAGCCACCCAGGCGCCCGGAAGCAATGTCATTCTTACTGCATGTGATTTATCGGGTATTCCCAACAACATTTATCCAAGAGGCTATCCTTTCCCCAGTGAGTATTGTTGGCTGCCTTGTCAAATATTGTGGCTGTATATGTGGGGATTTATTTCTGGGCCCTCAATTATGTCCCATTGGTCTATGTCTCTATATGTACGCAAGTGACATGCTGTTTTGATTGCTATAGTTTTGTGATATAGTTGGAAATCAGGAAGTGTGATGCCTTGAACTCTGTTCTGCTTTCTCAGCGTTACTTCGGCAGTTTGAGGTCTTTCGTGGTTGCATATAAATTTTAGGATCTTTTTTTTCTATTTCTGTGAAAAATGCCAATTTTCCAATGGACTTTTGATGGGGTTTGCAATGGGTAGTGTGGACATTTTCACGATATTCATTTTCTGATTCTTGAACATGGAATAGCTTTCCATTTATTTGTGTTTTCTTCAACTTTTTTCATCAAAGTCTTATCATTTTCAGAGATCATTCATATCCTTGGTTACATTTATTCCTAAGTATTTCATTGTTTTTGATGCTATTGTGTATGGGATTGCTTTCGTTATTTTTCAGATATTTCATTGTTAATGCAGAACAATGCAACAGATTTCTGTATGTTGATTTTAAATCCCACAACTCCACTGAATTTGTTGATTAGTGCTAACTAAACAGTACTCTGGCTGAGTCTGATAAAATTACCATATCATGTTCAAACAGAGACCATTTTATTTCTTCCTTTCCAATTTAGATACCTTTTATTTCTTTTCCTTTCCTGATTGCTCTGCCTAGAACTTCCAGTTCTCTGCTGAACAGGAATGGTGAGAATAGGCTCCTTCGTCTTCTTCCCCGATCTTAGGGGAAGCATTTGCTGTCTTTCACCAGTGAGTGTGATGTTGGCTGTTGCCTTCTCATACACAGATTTTATTATGCTGAGGTTCATTTCGTACATATCCAATTTATTGAATGTTTTATCATGAAAGGGTGTTGTGTTTTGTGAAATGCTTTCTCTGCATATATTGAGATGATCGTGGTTTTTATCTTTCATTATATTAATGTGGTTTCATTGATTTGTATATGTTAAAACATCCCTGCCTGCCAGGAATAAATGCCACTTAATCCTGGTGTATGATCTTTTAATGTACTGTAGAATTCGCTTTGCTAGAATTTTGTTAAAACATGTTTGCATGTATATTCATCAGCAATATTGGCCTATAGTTTTCTTTTATTGTAGTGTCCTTGGGTGGCTTTGGTATCGGGGTAATCCTGGCCCTGTAAAATGCGATTTCCTTCTCTTCCATATTTTGGAAGAGTATGAGAAGGATTGGTGTTAATTCTTTTTAAGTGTTTGGTGCAAGAGGCACCTGGGTGGCTCAGTCGCTTAAGCGTCCGACTCTTGGTTTTGACTCAGGTCATGATCTCATGGTTCCTGGGTTCAAGCCCTGTGTCATGCTCTACCCTGACATCACAGAGCCTGCTTGGGATTCATTCTCTCTCTCTCTCTCTCGCAAATAAATAAGTAAACATTAAAAAATATATGTTTGGTACAATTCACCAGGGAAACGATCTGTTCCTGGGTTGACCTTTGTTGGGACATTTTTGATTACTGACTCAATCTCCTTACTCATGATTGGTCTGTTCAGATTTTCTATTTCTTCATGATTCAGTCTTGGTAGGTGGTATATTTCTAAGAATTTATCTTTTTTGTAGGTTATCCAATTTGTTGGGTTTATTATTGTTCATGGTAGTCTCTTATAATCCTTTGTTTTTTTAAATTTTTTATTAAATTTTTTACTGTTTATTTATTTTTGAAAGAGAGACAGAGAGCAAACAGGGGAGGGGCAGAGAGAGGGGGGACACAGAATCTGAAGCAGGCTCCAGGCTCTGAGCTGTCAGCACAGAGCCTGACGCAGAGCTCGAACTCCCAAGCCATGAGATCAAGACCTGAGCCCAAGTCGGACACTTAACTGACTGAGCCTCGCAGGTGCCCCAGGTTGTTATATCTTCTTGATGAATTAATGGCTTTATCATTATAATGATATTCTTAGTCTCTTGTTACAGGTTTTGGCTTAAAATTTATTGTCTGATAGAAATATAGCTACTTCTGCTCTCTTTTGGTTTCCATTTGCATGGGATATCTTTTTCCAGCCCTTCAATTTGAGCTCTGTGTGTCCTTAAAGCTGAAGTGATTCTCTTGTAGGCAGCATATAATTTGGTCTTGTTCTTTACACGTCCAGCCACTCTACGTCCTTTGAGTGGAGAATTTCATCGATGTATATTGAGGGCAATTATTGATAGGTATGGACTTACTAATGCTATCTTATTGTTTTCTGGTTTATTTGTAGCTCCCCTGTTCCTTTCTCTCTGTCTTGCTGCCTTTCCATATTGTATTGATGTATTGATGATTTTCCATAGTGGTATGCTTTGATTCCCTTCTCTTTATCTTTTGTGTATCTGCTGCAGATTTTTGCTTTGTTTCCATGAGGCTTGCATAAAACATCTTATACACGTAACAGTTTATTTCTTCTTGAGAGAGAGAGAGAGAGAGAGAGAGAGAGAGATTCGTTAAAGGACTTGGCTTATATGATTATGGAAGCTGAGAAGCCCCACAGTCTGCCCTCTGTAAACTGGAGAACCAGGGAAGCTGGCGATATAATTCAGTCTGAATCCATAACAGTTTATTTTCAGCTGATAACAACTAAACTTTGATCTCATATAAAAATCTCATTTTACTTTTTTACTCCTTCCTACCTCGGTTTAGATGTCACAATGTACATTTTTATACTGTATATTTATTAACAGATTATTGTAGCTGTAATTATTTTTAACACTTTCATCCTTTACCTCTTTTACTACAGTTAAGTAATAAATACACCACCATATTACAATATGATTCTAATTTTGACTATATACTTACCTTCACCAGTGAGTTGTGTATTTTCATATATTTAGGTGTTATTAGCATCCTTTAATTTCTGCCTTAGTTATTTGCTGAATTATTTTCAGCCTATTTTTGTAAGGCAGGTATAGTGTTGATATACTCCCTCAGGTTCTGTTTGGGAAGTCTTATCTCTCCTCCATTTCTAAAGGACAACTTTGTCAGAATCTTCTGGCACTTTTTTTCTTTCATCACATTGTATGTATCATCCCTCTCTCTTCTGGACTGTACTAAGTAATCTGCTGACAGCCTTACTGGGGTTCCTTTTTAAGTTACAAGATATTGTTTTTGGCCACTTTTCAGATTCTCCCTTTGTCTTTTATTCTTGACAGTTTTCTTATTAAAGCATCTCAAAGATTTCTTTTACTTGAGTTTGGTGACCTATGAGGTTTATGAACTTGGATATCCAAATCTCTCATTAGATTAGGGATGTTCTCAGACATTATTTCTTTAAAGTAACTTTCTGATCTCTTCCCCCTCTTTCTCCTTCTGAAACTCCAATAATTCATAAACTGGTTATTGTGATGGTATCCCACCAATCAAGTAGGCTTTCTTCACTTCTTTCCAATTCTTTTTATTTTATTCTCCTCTGTTGGATAATCTCAAAGATCCTAACTTCTTATTTACATGTTTTTTTTTTCTGCAGATTTATTTTGATGCTAATACATTTTTTTTCATTGAATTCATTGAATTCTTCAGCTCCCGAACTTCCGTGTGGTTATTTTTTATGATTTTTATCTCTCTGTTAAACTTCTCAGTTTGTCTTGTATTGTTTTCCCCTTGTCTCACCGAAATGTCATTATTTTCTTATAATTCACTGACCTTCATTAAAACAAGTCTTTTGAATTCTTTTTCAAATAAACACATGGCCTTTGGGGTTGGTTACTAGAAGATTATTGTGATCCTTTGGTGGTGTTATGTCTCCTCAATTTTTCATGTCCCTTGAAATCTTTCATATGTGAAGTTGGCAGCCACTTCTCTCGTCTTTACTAACCGCCTTCAGGAGAGAAAACCCACGGTCAGCCCTGCTAGAGATTCTGAGGTTTTCTCAGACCTATGGATACATCTGATCCGTACTTCTGGCGCCCTCTTGTGGCAGAATTCTTAAGCTTGTATGTCTTCTGATCCCGCAATGCACTAGGCCAAATGCTCACCGCCTCCCTTTGGTTTCTCAAGGGTGGAACTAAAGCTCAAGCTTGTAGTCTCTCCTTGGCTCCATATTTGGTCTGACTTTCTGTGCATGCCCAGTAGCCATCTGCCAAAGTTCACTTCTGCCTCCACTGAGAGCATGCACAAGGAGCTGACCACAGGATGTGGGAGTACATATACGAGGCATGGCAAACGCTGGGTGTGCCCACGGGCCAGCTGTTGGGATATGCAGGCGAGGTATCCCCAGTGACTTGTGGGCAAGCTTCTTGATGGAGTCCATGATGCAGTTAGTAGGATCTTCGTCCCCTTTCTGCCACTCGCCCAGCCCCCTCCCACTCTGTCCCCTAGCCATGGAGCTCATGACTCAGTACAACTCTCTAATGCATTCGAACTCATTTGTTTTTCCCTCCAATGGTGTGCTGGAACTTCTCCGCTGGAAACTTGGACTTCCACAAAACGCTCTCATCCGTGGGTGATTATCTAAGACAGTATTCTCCAGGGGCTCCCATAATGCAGCCAAGAGGCCGGAGCTGGTTTATGGGTCACTGCAGAGTTCACAGCTAGGACTGAGGCCTGTTTGCTATTACCCGGTGCACAGGCAGGCGAGACTCCTCTAGGGTTCCTTGGCATATGGCCCTGGATCCCACAGTTCCCACAAAGGCACTTTTATCTACGGACGGATGCCAGGTTGTTGTTGTTAGGGAGGGACAAGATGAAGGACAGCTTATTCAGCCATGTTGCTGATGTACAAATGCCTGATTCTTGTCTGTCTAATGCACTAGAAGATAAACACCTATAAACGGCATTATTGAGACATTTGACACTTGAATTCTTCTGGGAATTAGATGATGATATTATATCAGTGTTAAATGTCCCCATTTTGATAACTTGACTGTGGTTACTGTAGTGAAGTAAGAGATGTTTTAGGGGAAAAGACACCTACATACTTAGAGGTAAATGAGCATGGGTTTAAATAATGCTCACATGACGAGAGGTAGGAAGAATGAAAGAGAGACAGAGAGACAGCACAAATGGTGGGAAGAAAGGTAAACAAGTAGAGAATCTGGGTAAAGCATGTTCAGGATTTCTTGTACTGTTCCTGTAAGTTTTCTGTAAATTTGAAATCATATACAAATAAAGGAGGCAGTGCACCTCGTGGTCCTATGGATCCGTCTCTTGCTTCAAAACTGCTTGGAGGGAACAGACGCAGGGACGCCCTTTTCCAGCCTCCGACCATTCTCCACCTTTCTCTCCGGTCACTATTTCCAGGGCCATCCTCTTGTGCGTCCTTGGCTTTCGGGACCAGCCAACACCACTTTTTGTGGTTAGTTTCTTATTCCCAGTCACGAGCTCCCAGACTCATCAGAATTATTCCACCAAGGTGGAGGCTGCCAATGACTTCGTGGTCAACCTGCATCTGTAGGCCTCCTATACCTACCACTTGCTGGCCGTCTATTTGGAAGGCAACCACATGGCCATAGAGAGCGCGGGACACTTCCTCCGCGAGACGGGCCAAGAAAATACTCGTGAAGTGTCTCGTGAAGATACGAAACCAGTGCAGCAACTGTGCCCTCTTCTTGGATGGGCAGAAGCTATCCCAAGATGAGTGAGGGGGCAGCTAAAGAAGGCACGTGAACCAGGCTCTTTTGGGTTTGCACATCCTGAGTGCGGCCCTCACAGCCCTCATCTTTGTGACTTCCTGGAGAGCCACGGCCTAGATGAGGAGGTCTTCAGGAAGATGACCACCTGACTAGCCTTTGCTGGGCCCTTCTCATCCCCCTGGTATCAGGGATCCTGCCTGCGCCTCTCTCCACCTGCCACGTAGCTTCGTAACCACCCTGGCTCACTATCACAGGCTGTGGGCCAAATGCATGTAATAATAACACTTTTTGCAGCAGAAAATAGAATAAAAGAAAGTAAAAGCCAAGTAAAATGTGAACCCAAAATATACATGGTGCCATGGAAGTATATACCATATAGGGACCTCACCTGGTTTGTAGGGTTAAGAACACTTTTCCTGAGGAATTATTCATGACGGGGTCCCTTTGGGCCAATCATTAGTCTTAGACGTCTACAACCTTCCTTTTGTGTTTCTAAAATATTCCCTGAATTATTCTCACTCTTGGACCTTTGGCAACTCTTGGGCTGGCAATGCAGAACGCATGCTTGTAGCTGAAAAAACGGAAGTGATTTTTTAGGAAGTGATTTAATGAAAGTAAAATGACGCTATTTCTATGGCAGTAAAATTCTACCCAGAAGATTCCTACCGGGCCACATCATAATCAGTATTAAAAGAAAGAACAGGCTAGACTTGATACTTCATCTCTTGCTGGTTCTCTGACTTTCTGTGTCTGATAGGAGGTACTGGCACCACAGCACGATTGAAGGCTAAACCCCATTCATAGATACAAAGATGGGGAGACCCAAGCTTGAGTAAGCGTCAGAACCTAGAGGCTTGACAAAATCTTCGGGGTCCTGTCCGATGAGCGGTTTCTGACCTTGCTATATGCTAATTTCTTCCAGTTTGTATTACCGTGTAATTCAAATACTGTTCCAGAAGTTGTGAAAGATAAGAGGAAACATGAAGGGATCCTTGGTCTCTCCTGAAAATGGACAGTATAGTAAGAGCAACAGAAAATTTTTAATAATGTTTATGTTTTAGAGAGAGAGAGAGAGAGAGAGAGCGCAAGCATGTGAGCGGGGGAGGGGCAGAGAGAGACGGAGACAGAGGATCCGAAGTGGGCTCTGTGCTGACAGCAGACAGCCCAGTGTAGGGTTCAAACTCACAACCTGCGAGATCATGACCTGAGCCAAAGTCAGACGCTTAACCGACTAAGCCACCAGGCACCCCAGACCAGTGACATACTTTTAAGAGAATGTCAGAACCACCAATAAGTGTACCTGTGAAGCATTCTATTTTCTTTTTTCTAAACAGAGGTATTTACTTATTTATTTCTCAAAGTTTATTTTTAGTAATTGCTACACCCAATGTGGGGTTTGAACTCACAACCCCGAGATCGAGAGTCACATGCTCTATCTACTGAGCCAGCCAGGGGCCCCAGAAGCACTCTATCTTCTATGTCTGAAATATTTACTATTCCATGGAAGGAGACATTTATAGTCTGAGATCATCTGAAAAGGGACGAAAATTTGGGTAGTGAAAGGAATAGTGTCAGCACCTGAGAAGAGTCTAAAGATTACCTCCTGGCTTCATTTAATCTTTTCATGTGATAGTGGTTTACATAATTTATGCTCCTTTTCAAGTCTTTATTACAAATATCAGCAAAAGAGGGAAGATATTTCAGAAATTAATACTTCTCCCAATTTATAAGCAAAAACATAAGTAATCCTTCAAGAATATTGTGTCAGAAATATAATATGTTCCAAGATAAAATCATATTTTAAATAGCAAAGTGCTAAAATACATGATTGTATTTAAAAAAAAATCAGAAAATGAAAACCGAGAGATATCCCAGTCAATTTTGTTTTACATTCAGCTTTAAATTAAATCTCAGTAACTACGCCAGAGACCTTAATAGATGATCCTATATATTCATCAAAATGACTCTGTGAGGTTGTATTATTTCCATTCTACAGATAAAGAAACTGATGTACAAAGTGGATGATAAATAACTTCTCAACATCACATGGCATATAAAACTTCTGTATGTATAAACATAGCCTCTTACTCTTATGAAAATAATGTTTAGATAATGAAAGAAATGTCCCTTTCAGGTTTCTCACCAGGGGAGACTGACTTCACTTTTAGCCCCCAGTTTCTAGTTTAGAATAGCATAAACACAAAACAGAATATAATGGGAAGTGCCTAATTAATTTTCCTACGTTGATTTGTCTTTTAATGATGCCATTTTATGTATTCAGTAAATACCCTCTAACTTCCCTTTCATCTTTTGACATATATTCTAGAAACTCCCCTGTTCACAAAAAGGAAAACACAAAGGAATGCCCCCGTTTTGAAAATTATTTTACAGGTGCCTGGGGCTCAGTTGGTTGAGCATCCGGCTCTCGGTGTCCACTCAGGTCACGATCTCACAGTTCGTGAGTCTCAGCCCCGATGTGTTTGACGGTAAAACTGGACGCACGTCTCCTGGATTGTTAGAGAGGCGTCTTGAGAGCATCAGGAAAGATATGTAGGAGTACTAGCGGACACTTACAATAAACCAGGGCAGGAAACCGAATCTCCCTTGTTGGAAAGATCGCTGCAGCGGTAGACCAGGGGGTGGCTGCAGAGAACAGAGCATGACTCTCATCATTAATGCCCCTCATGCTGTACTCCATTTATTCCGTGTACCTGCCACCAATGACACGTCCAGTTTTAAAATAATGAGAATTTGCATAAGTCCGGTATTAATGACCAATTGGGAAAGACACACAGTAGTAAGATTATCCCCCAGATGAGAAACGGTCAACACCAACCTCCAAGGGGTCCATCAGCCACAGCATTTGGGTTTGTTTTTTTTTTGTTTTTTGGGGTTTTTTTGGCACTGTTCCTTTTCTCTAGGTCTACAGAATACTGGTCGGCATTAATTTAACAAGTTGTGTTTTTTTAAGTTGTTTTTCAAGATAATTTAGGGATTTATTGACTCGTGAAACTATAATAGGTTTTATCAGGAAAAGCCTGCATCTATGTGATCTATAGTTGCTTTTCAAACTGCCATAGCATTTCTAAATCAAGCCCTGGTGGTTAATTAACATGTGGAAATGAGAAGATATCATTATTCTCTCTATATCCAAATTGTTTCCATTGTAGTCTGTGTGGCAATTCTACTTGAGAAAGGATTTGAAACATTCATGAATGTCTTTAAGGCTTGTAAGCAACTCATTATTTTCAGACTGTATGAGAATGGTAATATAAAAATCCTAAATCTGTAAGTCCAAGTTGAGGACCTTGCCAAGTTCCTCCGAGACTAGAATTACTGACAAATCCCTACGGAAGCAATTTCTATTACTGCAGCATTAAAGTATTCTCCTGGCAGTGAACCCCATTACAAAACGAGCATTGAATGTGGGGGGACAAAATCAGCATATCCTATCCTTATAACAGCTACCGGGTTTTTCTAGATAGAAGTTCTACTTCAGAAAAAAATTTAAATATATCTTTTACCGGTCATGAACAGAGAACAAACTGGTGATTGCCAGAGGGGAGGTGGGTGGGGGATGGGTGAGATAGGTGAAGGGGATTAAGAGGTATAAACTTCCAGTTATAAAATATAATAAGAGATGGGGGTGCCTGAGTGGCTCAGTAGGTTAAGCGTCCGACTCTTGACTTCCGCTCCACGATCTCATGGTTCACGGGATCAAGCCCGGGACCCCATACTGACAGCGTGGAGCCTGCTTGGGATTCTCTCTCTCCCTCTCTCTCTGCCCCTTCCCCGCTCACCCGCACTCTCTCTCTCTCAAAATAAATGAACTTCAAAAAAAGAGTACACGTATCATGATAAGCATGAAGTAATGTACAGAATTGCCAAATCACTATACTGTACACCTGAAACGAATATAGCTTTGCAGGTCGATTATACTTGAATAATAAGTGAAAAAGGAATGCTGAGAAAAAAATGTAATATTGAGACAAATATTAAAGCAAATACCTACAGTTTAATGAGCCAAAGATGAAAATCGACATGCTTGTATGTTTCCCACATTTTTTCTACTTGAACGTAGTAAGTACGTGCCTACATTTTACCCACACATTGGGATCCTACTCTATAGGCTCCTACTTTATAGAAATTTTTCACTTGACAATACACCATCACCATTTTCCCATGATATTAGATGTTTTTCAAAGCATTATTCTTTTTTAAATTTATTTATTTCTTTTGGAGAGAGAAAGAGGCCTGAGTGGGGGAGGGGCAGAGAGAGAGAGAGAGGGACACAGAGAATTCCAGGCAGGCTCTGCCCTGTGGGCACAGAGCCCGATTTGGGGCTCGATCCCGCCAACTGTTAGATCATGACCTGAGCCGAAACCCACTGAGCCGCCCAGGCACCCCCAAAGCATTATTCTTACACCTACGCAGTGGCTGTATGTGTAAGGCCATAGCTTAGATATTGGTGCAGCGGAAACTGCATGTTTTCTTTCGATTACTTAACTCATACGCTATGATTTAATCTTTTAGAGAAGCTTTGTATTTTTCACTTATTTGAACCTAATGTATTTTCCCAAAATATCCCTTTCCAAATAGGCCGTAACTTCTAAATGTGTTACCTGGCATTGTTTGTAGCACTAATGTACAAAAGACTTTAAAGCAGATAAATTACGTCCGAGAATTTTTTCAAATGGGAGTCATTTTTTCTACCCAATATTTGACAGAGAGCATATACAAAACAAGCATCCCTAAATGCTCTGTAAAGCTTTCTCTGGAGAAACAGTAAAACCCAAGTATGTGAGATTTACTTTTAATGAATTAATCTATTGTCATTACACAGGTAGCAAAGAAGGAAGTTTTCATTCATCATTATCCATACAATTCATGTGTATTCGTAAGTATAAACAACACGATTCAAAAAGCCATGAGTATATGAATAAGAGACTAGAACAGACCTGTTTCTGAAATACTCAGGATAATCTGAAATATATTCATCTTGTCTGCTTCTTCATAATTTGCTCAAAAGCACGGGATATCTTTAATTCTCAAAGTTGAAACACAACATTTGTTTTATCTACACTTTACTAAATGGATGCAGTAGTTTCTCAAAGTTAAAAAACTAAGACTCAAGGAAATGAGTTCCTAAAATATCTAATATTTTTTCTTTTATCCATAATCATTGTTGTAAACCACACTAAGTTTTACAAAAATATCCATGTGTCCAACACTTTGCCCAACATTCGTGTGACCGTACGAGTGCATACGAACGGTGCACGCAAATATGGTTTTAAATCGCTCAACGATGAATGGAGAAGCTTGACCAACAAGCCAAATGCTGTTCAGACAGAAGAGTCTGTTGACATTTTCCAGGAAGCTATCCAGAGGCCCCCAGCAACCTCTCAAGAATACCACCACAGTAACACTATGAGATACAGTTTTCTTCAGAATTTCAGTAAATAATAATTACAATGAACATTTACTTAAGTAGCCTGGCACTTAGCATAGTGTGAAGTCCTTTATCTAGCTTCAACATCACCATAAGCCCATACTGTAGGAGCTAGGATCACGACAAAATTTTAAGAAGTCTCTCTGGAGCACCGTCGGGGAAAACCAGGAGACTGGTTTGGGCAGACACCCATGGGTGAGAGAGCTTTTGCAAAAATTAGGCCTTCCTGAGAAGAGATTCCAGCGCTCGGCTGGAGGAAACAAAGCAGAACAAAACAACACAACAAAAAAACCCAGAAACCGAGTTTGGACACAGTAAAGAGGGTAAGAGGAACTTTGCCCGCACTGCCTTTCCCCAGGGCAGGAGAGTGCCAGCTGAACGAAGTGACAGTGACCTCTCTCGTGGTGCTAAGGGGGAGAAGTGAGTGAGCATCGGGTGCTCCAGCCGTGTGTGAAGCCGGTTCTCTCCAGAGGCACCTCCGCGACTTAAGTGGGACTGCCATGTATGAGGAAAGGGGGGGGGGGGGGGGGGGATTGGGCAAGAGGCAGGTAAGACTATCAAAGGGTATTAAAGGGAAGTGATTCCTGCTGACTGCTTTCAGGACTCCAGGAGGAAGCCCACCCATTGGACACTGGGAGAAACTCACCCAAGGATCCCTGGTCCATGGGACACCCCCAAGGCCCCAAGTTCTAAACCCACACCACCCCCCACTCTGTGGTTGGCTCCTCGTGTGCACTCTCCAGTGCAAGGGAGTGAGTGAGCTCCTGTAAACAGGCCTGTGGGCAAGGGAAAAAACACAAATTTGAGCTGTAGTGCCACCTTCTGGAAAACAAAAGAGACGCTTCCGGCAACCAGCCTGGGGATTTCTAAGAACCAGAGAAGATCTATACAAGCTTAAGAATTCTGCCACCAGAGGGAGTAGGAAGTGTGCAGCAGGTATATCCATACAAGGTTGGAGTAAGTCCCAGATACAAGCAACGGCCAGTGAAAAATAATCTCCCACCTGAAGAGAACAATAAAGATTTGGGAAGGCGTCTAATACTTCAAACACAAAAACAACACAGCTCAACAAAGGTTATCCTTCAGATAGAAGGGGGGAAATAAAGACTGTCCCCGAAAAACAAAAGCTAAGTGGGTTCATCACCACCGGACTTGCCTTGCAAGAAATACTGAAAGGAGTTCTTCGAGCTGAAGTAAAAAGATACTAATTAGTAACATAAAAACATACGAAAACATATAACACTCACCATAAAGGTAAATATACATACAGTTACATTTAGAAACTCTTATTAACCGTTTAACTATAGTATAAAAAGGTAAAGAAAATAATATTAAAAATAACTATAGGGGTGCTTGGGTGGGTCAGTGGGTGAAGCATCTGACTCTTGATCTGGGCTCAGGTCATGATCCCTCAGTCGTGAGATCGAGTCCTCCGTCAGGCTCCGTGCTGACAGTGCAGTCTGCTTGGGATTCTCTCTCTCTCTCTCTCTCTCTCTCTCTGCCCCTCCCCTGCTCTGTCTCACTTTCTCTCTCTTGCTCTCAAAAGAAAAAAAAATAAACATTACAAAAAATTAAAAATAACTACAGCTATTGTAATTTGGTAAAGAATCCACAATATAAAAAGAGGTTATTGTGATATTGAAAACATAAAAGAGGGAATAAATGCAGAGCTTTTGTATGTGATTAAAGTTAAGCTGCTATCAGCTTAAACTGGCCTGTTTTATGTATGAAATGTTTTATGTAAGCCTCACTGTCACTACAAAGGAAACACGTCTACTAAACTTACAAAAAAAGAAACAGACCGAAAGCAGAGGGAAAGTGACCAGTTCATAAAGATTAGCAGAAAGAAAGGGGAAAAAAGAACAATGGGAACTATAAAACAAACATAATGCAATTAGTAAGTCCTTACATAACAATAATAACTCGGAAGGTAAATAAAATGAATTCACCCATCAAAAGGCACACAGTGGCTGGGCGGCTGGAGATAAACAAGAGTGAACTATCTGTTGCCTACAGGAGACTCTCTTCAGGTTAAGGACATGCATAGACTCAAAGTGAAAAGATGGAAAATGCAGTAAAAGGATAGTCCATGCAGGTGGAAACCAAAAGAAAGCAGACATAGCTATACTTCCATAAGATGAGACAGACTTTAAGCCAAAAATAGTAATAAGAGATGAAGAAGGTCATTATATAGTGATAAAGGGGTCACTTTGTCAAGAAATACTGCAATCACAATTATATGTACATCCAACACCAGAGGATCTAAATATATGAAGCAAATGGACAGATGATCCAGACAGAAAATCAACAAGAAAACATAGGATTTGAACCACACATTAGATCAAGTGGATTTAACAGATGTATACAGAATATTCCATTCAACAGTGGCAGAATACACATAATTATCAAGTGCACATGGGACACTCTCCAGGACAGATCATATGATAGGCCACACAACAAGTCAGCAAATTCAAGAAGATTGAAATCCCAAGTATCTTTTCTGACCGCAATGGTAAAAAACTAGAAATCAACAAGCTGGAAACTGGAAAACTTACAAGCATGTGGATACCAGAAAATACACTCCTGAACAACCATAATATGTAAAAGAAGAAGTCAAAAGTGAAATCAGAAAATACATCAAAACAAATGAAAATGGAAACCCACTAAAACCTATGCGATGCTATTAAAGCAGTTCTTACAAGGATATTTATAGTGATAAATGCATATATTAAAAAAATAGAAAGCTCTTTGGGGCACCCGGGTGGCTCAATCGGTTAAGCATCCAACTTTGGCTCAGGTCATTATCTCACAGTTCATGAGTTCGAGCCCCACATCAGGCTCTGTGCTGACAGCTCACGGCCTGGAGCCTGCTTCAGATTCATATTCTCTCTCTCTCTCTCTCTCTCTCTCTCTCTCTCTCTCTCTCAAAAATAAATAAACATTAAAAAAATTTAAAAAAAGAAAATAGAAAGCTCTCAAATAACCAACCTAGCTTGACACCTCAAGGAACTAGAAAAAGAACAAACTAAGTCCAAAGTCTGCAGAAGGAAGGAAGTAACAAAGATCAAAGTAGAAACAAATAAAATAGAGACCAGAAAAACAAGAGCTGGTTTTCTGTAAATGATAAACAAAATGGACAAACCTTTAGTTAGACTAGATAAGAAAATAAGAGAGAAGACTCAAATAAAATTAGAAATGAAAGAGGATACAAGTGATAGCACAGTACTGCAAGGATTAGGAGACTACTATGAACAATTATACACCAACAGAATGCATAACCTAGAATAAATGCATAAATTCCAAAACACTGAAGGGTGGGCAATACTCCCAAATGCATCAGGCCAGCTTTACCTTGATATTAAAGCCAGAGAAGGACACTAAAAGCAAAGAAACTATAGGCCAATATCTCTGATGAATACAGATGCAAAAATTCTCAACAAAATATTAGTAAACTTCATCACTTTATTTTTTAAGTTGATTTATTTATTTTGAGACAGAGAACACGAGCAGGGGATGGGCAGAGAGACAGAATCCCACTGTTAGTGCAGAGCCTGACATGGGGTTTGGACCATGACCTGAGCCAAGATCAAGGGTCAGATGCCCAACCAACTGAGCCACCCAGGTGCCCTTCATCACTTCATTTTATACCTTATTGTACTGCATCTGGATTCTATGCTTCATAGTGCTTTGATTCAAATTATCAGTGGGCTCCTTATCTCAGATCCAAAGACATTAGTCATGCCTTCCCTTACTCGACCTCATTTCTGCATTGGACACTGATGATTCTCATCACTTCTTGAAATGTTCGACTCTCCCGGCCTTAGTTGACTTCATACCACCCTTCTAGTTCTTCCTTCCTCCACTCCTTAAATAGAGGTGCTTAAAAATGTTTTAGTTTTTGCCCAGTGTTCTTTTTATTCTACCGTCTGTAGGAAATCCCATCAACTCTTTGGCTTCAACTACAACTATATACTAGTATCTTCCGGGTTTCTGTTGGCCTGCTGGATAGTTCTACCTAGATCAAACTTTTTCTCTTAGTCCCACATCCACTGGTGACAAGTAGGCTTCGAAACTCTTACACTTCCGGCTCACTTACCATCTGCTTCGTCGCCTATTTCTGAACAATCTATCTTCTAAATATTTCTAAATCTGCCTCCGTTTCTTCATCCCTATGAATGCCATCCGATTTCATGATCTCACTGACTCTTTCCTAGACAGGAACCAAGCCCAAAATGATCTTACCTTAATACTGCTCTCATCTGAGCTGAATCATATAGTCCATGCGAAGCCAACGAAATGTTTTCAAAAGGGAAGTGACATGATAAGATGAGAATTAAAGAAAAAAAGGGGCGCCTGGGTGGCTCAGTCGGTTAAGCGTCCGACTTCAGCTCAGGTCATGATCTCACACTCCGTGAGTTCGAGCCCTGTGATGGGCTCTATGCTGACAGCTCAGAGCCTGGAGCCTGCTTCGGATTCTGTGTCTCCCTCTCTCTCTGCCCCTCCCCTCCTCATGCTTTGTCTCTATCTCAAAAATAAATAAAAAACATATTAAAAATTTTAAAAAAAGACATGAAACAAAGCAATATTTATTTTACTAATCTTTCGGGGAATTAACCTTGATGCTGTCTCCCTTTTTACCCATTTCTACCACATCTCACATACTCACCAATATGGTCCCACCCCACCTTTCCTATTTACAGATCATTTTCCCAATTTAGATACAGTCAACTCAATAACTCCCTCTTCAAATACAACCTCGTTTCCCCCTCAAGTATGCCTAGCAAATCTGCTATTCAAATTTCCCTTTGAATAGGAATTAAACATATAACATACAGTCAGTGATTCGGAGGATAAAAGACACCTTAGATTCATCTCTTGGCAATTGGAAGTTATAAGCGTGGGCATTGATCACTTCCCACCATAGACTTCTCTCAGGCCATCATTTTCCTCTGACCGTGCTAAATTCCACACCTTGGTCTGCTATCTTCCTCATCATCCCACGAAGAAACTATCAACACGAACGCTATCCTGTTCCTTTCCTCTTTGTACACCAAAGTGATACCCTCAGTTGTACATTTCCATTGTGCCCGGCACAAGTGTTTCATATGTGTTAGCTTGATGAAAATGTAAAAACCCTATAAGATGGATATTATTTTCCCCATTTGAAAAACTGTGTTAACCAAAGCACACGAGAGATGAAGTCAATTGCCAAATTCATGTAACTACTATTGTTGTGATTTCTGAAAAATAATGTTAATTATTTCTGTCTACTTACTCCAAGTGGTTAAATGATTTTTTCATTTGCGGTTTATGGGGCGGATAAAAAGGAGGGGGGAGATTTGAGAAATCGAATTGCTGTATTAAAATGTGATCGCTTCCAAGTCTGCATTGGACTGCTTTAGAATACCAAATAAGTAGAATACATTACACTTCTAATAAATGTTGTCTTAATTTTGTTTCTCGGAACTAAATAATTTTATTATTTTTACACCAAAATAAATGCATTTGTGTTTTTGTTTTGCTTTTCTGGGTTTTTTTTCTTTTCCCGTTTAGTTATGGGATGTCCAATTCTTTCAAGGAAACCTAAATATTTACAAGTTTCCAATTGTTCCACTTCTTCAGCAGTTAGCTTTTTTTATGCACAATGAACATGTCTGTTCTTTTACATTTTATGTTGATTTGCATTATAAAAACCAAGCTGTGTCTTAACATAATTGCTAAATATCTGGTAATTGCTGGTAGTTTATGAACCTAATTTCAGAGTTAGCATTTTTATTGATTATTGTAATTATCTTCAACAACAGGTTAATTATTCCTGGAACACGCATGATATTTTGACATATGCACACTTCACAGAATTAAAGTCTCGTTACATCTTAAAGTTTGAAGAAACCTTTAAGGTCAACTAACCAACCTTAACATTTAAATTTGTTAAATAATCCCCATTCAAAACATATACATGACCCAGACGACCCACCCGCAAAACAGAAAATGAAGGACGTTGGCCAGTCGTAGCCATGAGAGGAAAAGTGATCAGAAAATTTAGCTGAAAATAGGGGCACCTGGGTGGTGCCCAGCATCAGCAGTCAGCTCAGCATCCGACTTTTCATTTTGACTCAGGTCATGATCTCACAGTTTATGAATTCGAGCCCCATGTCGGGCTCCACAGTGTCAGCGTGGAGCCTGCTTCGGATTCTCTGTCCTCTCCCTCTGCCCCTCTCTCGCTCACAGGTGTGTGTGCGCACGCTCCTTCTCTCTCTAAATAAGTAAATACGCTTTAAAAAATTTGAGCCCAAAACCAAGTAACTACCTCCGCGAGCTTAGTAACGAGAGGACTCATTACATGCCAAAGATTATTCTAAGTGCTTACTTGTATGGACTCATGCGATCCCGGAGGAAGATGTTATGATTAAATACGACCCATTTTATAGATGATGAACGTGAGGTACAGGGACGTAACATAAATGTATTCAAGGACACACAACTAGTTAATGACAGCTAGGTTTCAGAGTCAGGCTGTGTGTGTGATTCTAGAGGCCATGCATTTAATGGCTCCACTATTATTTCTTCTTTAGTCTGGGGAAAAAGCACTGGGACAACTGTTCAGCGGTGGACGTTAGCCTTTTCACGTTGATTTTCACCCTTTCTCTATTTCTGACAGACCGGATGATGCTAGGAGGTTCACAGGGCTTTGTTGCCAAATCATTCTACTTGGCGAGAACAGGAAATGCAGGATGCCCGTATTTACTCACAGAACATCTGTGTTCTACACTCGGTTGGAACTTTTGTGTTTTGAAGAATATATTTATTCTTACCATTAGAAATTCACAGCTTCGGCTGCGAGTGGAATCAACCTCAGTCATTCTGCGACACTCCACGTTTGAAAAGAATATGCATCATTTCTTCAATCGGCTGGATTTCTTTCCGTAATGATATGCTGCACCGCTCGGCTCTGAAAGTCTTTGTAGCCCATCTCATTTGAATGGGACTATTAATAGTCCGGATGTTTCAACAAACAGTATCAATCATTTCAGTGTTGACATATTGACAAACGATTTGATATGTAGAAAAGGAAACTGTCACCAAAGACAACCAAATTACATCTTTCAGCTGTTCATGGAAGAAAATAATGGTAATATAATTTAAAGTTTCAATGAGGATTAACAACTATGCTGGGTGAGAAGTACCCGACGAGCACAACCCAGTCATAAGTTAGCAGTTGAGACCGGCAGTAAAACGAGATGCGCCAGTTAAGAATATTTTATCATCCCCGAATGAAGCAGCAATCCTACATTTGTGGTATGAGAGGCATAACTCTGAAGCTTGGTTTCTCACATCGGCTTGGTGTGCAAAGGTCACGGTATACTTTGACAGGGACACCCTTTGCGAGGATTTTCTAGGCAGGGAGTACAACACATGATCGCACCCTGTACTACTACTGTGATGAAAATCTCCAGAATTTGGTTTACATTAATATCATCAAGAGATGACACAAATGGTAGGCACCGATTTAATGTTATAAAACAAAGGCATATTGTAAAATATAACCAGGGAATAGAGTGATCTCACCCTTAATCACATGCATATAAGGATGTCCACATTCTGCGGCGCCTGGGTCGCTCAGTCGGTTAACCGTCCAACTTCGGCTCAGGTCATGATCTCACGGCTCGTGAGTTCAAGCCTCACGCCGGGCTCTGTCCTGACAGCTCAGAGCCTGGAGCCTGCTTCGGATTCTGTGTGTCTGGCTCTCTCTTTGCCCCTCCCCCACTCACGCACACTCTCTCTCTCTCCCTCTCTCTCTCTCAAAAGTAAATATTTAAAATTTTTTTTAATTCAAAAAAGAATTTACACATTATTTCCATGTGAAACAAAAACACTAAGTTTAATATGTGGTAAGCCTTGTCTGTCCAAAGAAGGTGATGCTTCAAAATAAGACTTATTCCAATACAGTGCTCAGAACATGTCTGGAATTCATCATTTGGAATTTTCTGAAAGCCACTCGAGAAACGTGTCTAAGTAATTATTATACCTCGTTTTAGAAAAAGAAATTGTCAATCTTCCACGTAGTAGAGTAATTTCACAGTACTTTCTAGTTTTCAGTTAAAAACGTCGTAGCCACCCGCAAATGATGAGAGCAACACAAAAATGGTGACTGGTGCGTGGAAGATGCTAAATTAATGTTTTGTGGGTAAATGAATAAGTGCGACACAAGCTCCGGAGATAATTCACGAAGGAAGCTTCATGAATTATTTGAGCAGGAGCTTCATCGCTGAAAGAAGGTTCTGTTCTCCCATGTGTACCACTTAGAAGGGGATGACACTTACTTGGATGGATGACTTCAAACCTTCACATTAGAAAATCAATCACCTTATTTTCAAGTCACACTTGGTATATCCAGAGTTTAACTTCTCTTCCAAGACTTTTTCGGAATTTGAATTTATTCAAATGTATTTTATATTTTGTAAGGCAAATCAGAAGTTATCTACTGCCTTATAAATAATGCATCAGGAATAGGAATAGATGTAGTAACATGAAGTTGGTCTATTATGAGTGAAAAATATTTAACACCCATTCTGTTCAAATACAACTGAAAAACATCAGCGATTCTCCGTTCCCTTTGCCCTCTTTTTATGACAGTTACCCCATTAGCCGGCTGCCAGCGTAGCAATGCCACCGTGAAGGTTCTCAGGCAGACTTTTCTATTCGGATAGTCCAGGAAAAGTGAGCAAAACTCACTAACCAACGGGCTGACTTCAGTGAAATGGCCAGGAATTTTTGGTGGTCTATCTAACGCTGGGTAACGAGTTTGCTTGAATTTTTCCAAATCCTCAACCAATCATTTGGATCCAACGGACACCCAGTTGGGGCAAAACAGAACAGAACAAATAGGCAAGGACTGGATTGGAGCCCTGGAATTCTGCCAATCCCGGGAGCACAGTATAATGAAAAGATGACTCTTCTAGGCGTTTCAATGACTAGGACATCCCGAGGCTCACCCATGTATGTGGATGCCAGTTATTGCTGTAATGGCTCCTTCTCCAAGGTATCCAGGAGTTCCATGGAAACAGGACGTGAAGTAAACTGAGTTATCCTTTCTCTTGGTGCCGATGCAGGGATTATAGTATAATCAACTTCCTTTTTGTGTTTGCAGTAAAAGCTTATCCTTAATCTCAAAGATTTGGGATCGAAAGGACACCGTGCCCTCACAGAATCCACGGGATCTGTTGTCCTACTGGTAATTTTGAAAACGGATATTAAGTAGCTAATGAAACTCTCAATAGCATGCTGAATTGCTTGTTATTTCTTTCTGTCTGATTATTCTGTATTATTCAGATTTGCACTTGCAATCCAAAAATGCATTTCTTTCTACTAAGGTCAAAGAGAAACCGGGACTTCTGCTGATATGCACACCATAAAATCGTCACAGGCTACATCGTAGCTTTGGCCCAAGGAAGTTGCCAATACGGCCAAGGATTATTTTGTGTTTTGTCCTGAGAAGAAACTGCCATTATAATTTCCTACAATTTAGGATACCTAGAGAGAAAAACATGAGGAACTAAATCGCCCACAGTTAAGACATGGAACCAGAACTGGAACGTATCTTGTCCTAACACAGAATCTTCTCTGGAGGCTGAGAAGCCCTGAGGTAAAAATCAGAGGACTCGGGAATTTGTGTTCTGTATTTTGTTTGATGAGGTGGAAGCATATCATGGAGAATGCAAGGTAATATTCCCAAAGATGATAAATTCTCAAAACTCTCACGGACAAAGTATTATTACCCCCACGACTGCCTTGACTCTGATAGCACGTTGAAAAAAAAGAACTGTTAAGAAGGACTGCTTACGCATACTCTCAAACTCACCACTGAATTTCATCCTCACCGTCACCAAGATCATTTAAGCTCTTATCATTCTTACTTGCGCATTTGAAGATGAAATGAATTAGTACACATAAAATGCTTGGAACAGTATCTGGAACAGCATGATTCAACCTACCGCCCATCCAACATGTTGTTTAAGAAGTGCTTTCGTAGACACTGCCTCATTTATTATAACCCTCAAAACAGCTTTGTCGTGGAGATGTTGGCATTATTTTCATTGCACAGAAAGGATACAGGTTTAGAAAGGATGTTTCATATGGCCGGTCAAATGGCGGAGGTGTTCTCCTGCACGGGCAGGATGAGGAAATGGAGTTCCAGGAAGATAGAGACAGGCCCCAGGTCACAGACCAGTTAGTAGAAGTCCAATTTGAGGTTATATTTTGTAAAGGCATATTCTGGACAATAGGTCCACATCTCGCCAGGGATGGAAGGGTCAATGCATCTATTACCCACACTGTCTGATCCCTGGGATAGCTGTTAGTATCTATAAAAGAACTTACTCTATAGGACTTAAATTTTTTTTCAATGTATGTTTGAGAGAGAGACAGAGACAGAGACAGAGAGACAGAGAGACAGAGTGCGAGTGAGGGAAGCGCAAAGAGAGGGAGACACAGAATCCGAAGCAGGCTCCAGACTCCGAGCTGTCAGCTCAGAGCTCAACATTGGGGCTCGAACTCACAAACCATGAGATCATGACCTGAGCCGAAGTTGGGCACTTAACCTACTGAGCCACCCGGGCACCCCTCTATAGGACTTTTTAGAAGATGCGCTGGTATTTGCCGTGAAGTGCTTTCGGGGCCTATTTACATAGCACGAATCTCGTTTGGCATCCAGTATGGCCTTTACAAATAAGAAAAATGATGACCGTGATTGACACTTTTAAAAGTATCTTCAAGAAGGGATTAGCAAATAAATCATTAACTTCCATCGGGAGGCTCACCCTTCCATGTTTGGTATTTATAGTAAGAGTGCATTCTTTCAGGGCGCACTGTTTTACATTAAACACTGAGGGAATATTTCAAATTAGTCTCCTACGTGGACTCATTATTATTAGAATGCCAGAAATATACTCAAGTATGGTACTGTTAATCAGAATAAATTTCTCTGCTGCTTGTCTCGCTATAAGATCTACAGTATTATTCGTGGGCTGATGTAGGAATAATTAGGCAGATATGTGATTTTTTCCCTAAATAGTCAAAAGAATTATAATTAAAGAAATAGAATGGTGAAAATAGTTAGGTATTCACTTGAACTTGTCTCCCATTTAGAATGTTCCTGAGTTCTATTTAAATATGGCTTCTAAGTAAACTTAAAAGAGAAAAAACGTGTATTACCACTAAAAGCGTAGGACCTGGTCTGGACATGATGTGAATATATAATAATTAGAAAAGAAAGTTGGGATGTATGGTTTGTTTTTTCTTTTTTTTGGTTATGGATTACAAAGCCTTTGATAGAGACGTTATCTATTTATGAACAAAAAGTCAAGATTTTAAAGCATTGCTAATCTCTGTCCATCAAAATTCAGGTCAAATATGCAGAGTATGAAAGCTGTACACAAACATTTTAACAACAGTTATCTTAAGAGTGGCGTGGTAGAGGGGTGCCTGGGTGGCTCAGTCGGTTGAGCGTCCGACTTCAGCTCAGGTCAGGATGTCACGGTCCGTGGGTTCGAGCCCCACATCGGGCTCTGTGCTGACAGCTCGGAGCTCAGAGCCTGCTTCGGACGCTGTGTCTCCCTCTCTCTCTCTGCCCCTCCCCCACTGCCGCTCTCTCGCTCGCTCTCTCTCTCTCTCTCTCTCAAAAAATGAATAAATGTTAAAAAAAAAAAAAAAAGAGTGGCGTGGTAGAAGCTGTTCCCAATTATTCCCTTCAAGCCTCTGTCATGCCTTCCCTGCAAACAGAATATATTCCTCTGTCCCACTGATTTGGGGCTTCACCATGAGGCTTGTAATCTATGGAATAAGACTGAAAGTGACAGTATAACAGCTCCATGTGGAGGCTTTAAGAGTCACCATCTGTGATGACCCTCGTGGCTCGTTCTCACAATACTCGCGTGTGTAAAGAGAAGACTGTGGGTCAGGGTGGTTAGAGACATGTTTGTAATCATACAGCGTGTGAGTCTTCACAAGTACAAGGCTTAGAAGCAGCATTCTCCTTTTAGGGACCTTTCACCACTTCTGTTCGTTTTTAGTTACTAGTGTCTCGGAATTCGTTTTTACCCAAGTCCCCGTGAGTGTTCTGCTGCAGCCACTTGTTCACCACGAAGAGAACGCAGGAATGGAGAGAATCTTCTGAAGGTGCGCTGGTGGGTCACAGTGAGTGGTCCTTTCACGTACATTTGTGTGTCAACAATACCATCTGACTCAAATGTCACTTAAGAAAACTCGAAGATAAATAAGATCAGAAGCTAGGCTTCATACTGGGCCCTTAAGACCACGGTGTACCTCCCTTAACATCTGTTAAGGACAAATGCGTACTCTGGACCCGCATTTAATTTGCTGTTTCATGCTCTGTGGTGGTTCCAAGATCCCTACCCACAGCCTTGACATCTGGCTCCTGGCTTTGATCTCTGTTCCACAGCAACTTGAAAGGGACTTCCACCTACCCCAGAAGATCCAGTGTCAGACACATATCATCAAGTACGTTCTGTTCTTAAAGGCTGAAAGTGGGAGAAGTCTGTTTGGTGGTTTTCTTTCGTAAACCAGCTTGTCTTCACATACAGGCTTTCCCTCATGCTGTCCTCCATTTTGCAGTGGCCTCAACTTCGTTTGCAGGGAATTACCATCTTTCATCTGTTTCTCCAGGTATTCCTCGTTGCTGACAAATGCAAATATGGTTTTTGCTCGAAACCCCTGCCGATGGACACACAATCCGCATTGCTGCTCAAATTATTACGAGCACTTGGCTGAAGTGGTTGCGTAGAAACCATTTCATGAAACATTCTCTCCTCCTGCAGAGAGTGGGACAAGAATACGACGCGATTTCTCAATCTCTCCCCCATCCAAATAAGACAGCGTCAGGGTGAACAGGTCACAACAAAGAATGAGGACTTTTCCAACTTCACACTCAAGAGCTCTGGTAAATCCATGCCTATGTCACACAGGTCACTGTGGGAAAAAGGCGATTAAGAGTCGGTCTGGGGGCGCCTGGGTGGCTCAGTCGGGTGAGCATTTGACTCTTGATTTTGGCTCAGGTCATGCTCTCACGGTTGTGGGAAATACAGCTCAACTCGGGCTGAACATGGAGCCTGCTTGGGATTCATTCTCTCTCTCTCTCTCTCTCTCTCTCTCTCAATAAACAAACATTATTAAAAAAAAAAAAAAGGATATTTAAGGAGCGCCTCAGTGGCTCAGTTGGTTAAGCATCCGACTTGAGCTCAGTCATGATCTCATGGTCCCGTGAGTTCAAGCCCTGCATCGGGTTTCCTGCTGACAGCACTGAGCCCGCTCAGGATTCTCTCCCAACCTCTCTCTCTCTCTCTCTCTCTCTCTCTGCCCCTCCCCCCACTTGTGCACTCACAAACGTTCTGTCTCTCTCAAAATAAATAAACTTAAGAAATTAAATAAATAAAATTAAATTAGAAAATAATATTAAAAAAAGCGTAGGTCTGACTCCTTGCTTCGACAGAGCAGTTCTGATTTGTGTCTTTATAAACTGTGCTTGTATAATACTTTGTTTTAAAAAGGGTCCATGAGGAAAGCAACATTTCAAATCACTGAGCAGTACAATAAGCAGAGGTTTTGAAATCAGATTCGGTCCGATCCTGGGTGAAGCTATGTAACCTTGAGTGAGTAAGTGAACTAAGCTTCGGTTTCCTCGTCTGTAAAATCCGGGTAGATGAAGGCATGCATCAATGTCCCTAGAATACGGCAGGAATTTAGTAAAGGGTGATATTTGTATTTGTTATTATTACACAGACTAATAGGATACGTAATACATGATCTTTATCTTCAGAAATTTGTCGAGTATCAATATGTGAAAAGCAAAAGACCTGTTCGTTGCCCTTGAACACATTGCAGCCTAATTGGTGAGATGATACACAGCATTAAAAAAATCAACAATCAAACAGGGCCAAGAACTAAGTGACTTGGATTCCCAGGCTGTGGAAAGAAAAGACTTGAATTAAAAAAATGAATACGTTCAAGCACATGACCTCATTCTCTTGGCACAAGTCTACTGACTGTAGTACAATATCTTCATTTAACAGGAGGACAGCGAGCGCCAAGGGCAGACAGCCATCGATGGTGCTCCCGAAAGGACAAACAACGAGAAGATATGCTCCCAGCACAGATTTTGTCCTGTGTCTCCACACTATCATACTATTTGTGACATGCTTGAGCCAAACAAAACCAGCTATTTCGATGTGCTGAAGGATACCAGCCGAGGGTAGGCTCTACGGAAGGGGGTAGGAGGGATATGTACCAGCCGTGGTTCACAGGGACAGTGCTTTATGGAGAGGCCCCATAAATGTCACAGACTTGGTTTCCATTTACCAACTCTCCAGAAATGGTGAAAACGTTAAAACGACAACGTGGCAGAGGAGGAAGCATGCACACAGAACATTATGAGAAATCAGTCCATAAACCATGAAGAGCTGACCAATGAGCATGACCCACCGGCAGGGTCACTCGAGGATGATGCCGTGTCACTCTCCTGGTGTCACTTCTTCACTCAGCGGTAGTACCGAGTGCCGTTCTGAGGCCAACACAGCAAACGAGACGAGGCTACCGCTCTTCAGGAAGTGACAGCTTTACTCAGCGATACAAACAAGTAATTAGCAGTGGGGCAATAATGACTTCGGTGGGGGGCAGGTAAAGGTCACTGCGGAAGTTCAGCTAATGGGGCATTTAACCCAGATCTGGGCACCAGGGGTAGCCTGAGGAGGACACAATATCAAAGGTGAGATGCAAAGGAGGAATAAGAATGAACCAGGTGACTAAGCAGAAAGAGGAAGGAACAGAGTTCCAAGGACACAGGTGATTAGTTGCAGCCAAGGTCCAGATGCAAAAAGGATGATGCTGTTCTGGATAGGACTACACACACACACACACACACACACACACACACACCCCGAAGGGGGAAGCAAATGGGACAGGAGAAGTGAGAAAGGGAAAGGTTAGAAAGGGTCTTGAAAGCCATGTTGAGGGCAATGGGGGGACTACAGAATGATTTTAAGCAGGTGTTTATCATGAGCAGGTCTGTTGTGGAACAATTACTCTAGAAGAAAGGGCCACACACCTACATACCACTTATGGGACAGTTGCAGGAATGGTGACGGTATTTTCCTGGGCCAAGGTGGCGTCAGTGGTGATGGAGAGAAACGAACAGATACAAAAAGTGTTTGAGAAATAAAGTCAACAGGAGTTGGTCATTTACTAGGTGTCGCAGATGAACCAAAAGAAGACTTCTAAGTTTGGGGGATGGGTACAACAAAGGAACAGGTATCTGCAGAGAATCCCAATCATGCGTGACTAGAGAGAAGCGTGAAGAAAATCAGGAGAGTATGGTGGCATAGAACCTAAAGGGAAAGAGTGTTTCAAGAAGGACGGTAATGTAGCAAGTGATAGGAAATGATATGAAGAAGGGATTTAAAAGTTACTGGATTCGGGGCGCCCGGGTGGCTCAGTCGGTTAAGCACCTGACTCTTGATTTTGGCTCAGGTCGTGATCTCATGGTTTGTGGGATCAAGCCCCAGGTCAGGCTCTGCACTGTTTAAAAAACATTTTTTTTTTAAAGTTAGGGGATTTGGTACCAAGTAAATCACCGGTAGCCTGGGCATTCTGTCAGAACGTTTTTAATGGACACCTAAGTGTAGAGCAGTGTTTTTGTTTCCAACACTAGAGAAAAAACAGGTAACCGGAGAAACCACCTACTATAAAACATATAGCAATGCAAGGCAAAATAAAACAAACACCCTTGAAATACATAGCTGAGACCACAAGGTATTACATGCAGTTGCTATTATTTTAAAATTACAGAAGAACTCTAAATACAGTAAATTCCTGTACACCTTTCATCCAGCTCCCCCAAATGGCAACACCTCATAACCATGGGCCAATTATAAAAACTAAGACACTGACATTCATACAGTATGATTCAACTATAGACTGTATTCAGATCCTACCAGTTTTTCCACTAAGGCCCTTTCTCTGCTTGTCTCTTTAGATTCCTCTAATCCAGGGCGGCTCTTCCATCTTTCCTAATCGTTCAAGATATTGACAATTAAAAAAAAAATTTTTAATGTTTACTTACTTTTGAGAGAGACAGACACAGAGCGTGAGTGGGGGAGGGACAGAGAGAGAGAGGGAGGCACAGAATCCGAAGCAGGCTCCAGGCTCTGAGCTATCAGTACACGGCCTGACACAGGGCTTGAACCCACGAACACTGAGACCATGACCTGAGCCAAGGTCGGATGCTCAACCGACTGAGCCACCCAGGCGCCCTGATATTGACAATTTTGAAGCAAGCTAGTCAGATATGTTATAGGATGTCTCTCAGTTCACTTTTATCTGATGCTTTCTCATGAATAGATTGGAGTTAATGCCTTTTTTGCAAAAGCACCAGAGACGGGATATCGATACCGTTACACCCTTCTCTGAGCATCCCCGGCTGGCAGGCTCATCAGCTCTCAGGACTTCTCAGTCTCCTTATCCTCCCTCCAGCTATAGTTCTGACCCCAGCACGCGTGCCTGTCCCTCCCCCAGAATAGATTTTTCAAAAACTGCTCCTTTTCCCCAACAACAATGGATTTTCACCAATGCCCTAAGTACAAGTGTGTTGCTTTTCTTTCCTCCCACGGATGAAGGATTTTATTCAACAGGGATAATGGGGGGGCAGCGTCCGAGCTGTTCCATCTCCTCTGGTGGTGACCGCTGTTCCCGTTCTCCTGGTCTGCACCATATCGGGAACTTTGCAAGGACTCTCGAATCTTTTCTGTGAGCGCGTACTGAGATACGTGCAGGGAAAGCCTTCAAGATGTCGCAGACTTGCCCCATTTTGGTGGTCTTCATGGGATTTGTGGTGTTGCCAGGGCACACCGCCCTGCGTGAACTCTATTTCCTATAACCGCTGGTCGTCTTCTCCAAGTAAGCCAGAGCTCGCATCTTTTCCTGAGATCTTAGGACACCGGGTTGCTCTGCAAACTCAAATCTCTCGCGAGTTCATGAACAATTATGAAGCTGAAGATTTTTTTCAACTTTCTTTTTAATTGCAAAGTTGGGGTGACACTCTTTCCGGCTCTCCACATTCCCAAGCAGAGATGCCAAATTATCTGTTACTATATTTTAGGTAGAGAACAAATGTTTTTTCTTGAAAAAATATTTAAAAATTCATTTTTTCTTAAATTCATGATCTCACTTGTTTGTCACGATTTTAATAATATATCTTATTATGATAGTGTTTCTCCAGTAGGCATATGGCTCTAACATTTTACCTACGTGAGTTCCTTGCTCATATTTAGAGGTGAAAGATCCTTTTGATAATACTTCAAACCCCGCAGCTCCGGAATATGCTGAATAGTACATATTTGTCCTAAGCAGCGCACTAAGTGCTTGGGTAAATTTAATGCAAAATACATGGTTTTAGAATTTACATATACACATTTTTCTGATACTCTTAAAATAGCAATTGAAGTGCCTTGAGGCACAGACCAAATTTAAATGATTGCTTCTAAATTTGACTTTATTCCTCAATATTTAGGTTGTTCTGTTTAATATCAATAAATGTGGTAAAGCATACTGTCCAGTTTTCAGGTCTCTTTAAAAGTTATTAATAACCAACAGTGTTGGCTTATATTTTTTCAAGTATTCTTATATATGAAATAGTCTATTATATGCAATAGATGAATGCACTGAGTACTTATTAACTATAACTACTGTTTATTGCCAGAGTAACTATTGTAGTATTGCTTAAAGGAATCTAATTACTTGACTGCCAAATTTATAATTATTTTTTTAAATTTTTTAATGTTTTATTTATTTTTGAGAGAGAGAGAGAGAGAGAGGCAGAGCGTGAGTGGAGGAGAGGAAGAGAGAGAGGGAGACAGAACCTCAAGCAGGCTCCAGGCTCTGAGCTGTCCGCATAGAGCCAGATGTGGGACGGGAACTTGTGAACCGTGAGATCATGAGTGGAAGTCAGATGCTCAACCAAATGAGTCACCCAGGCACCCCCAACTTTATAATTATTTCTGAAACAACTTGCGTTCTCACTTGGAAGAAGTGACTTGGGGGTTTGTGACTGTGTCATTTTTTTAAAGATAGCAATAATACCTGAACCTCATTCATCCTTGATTCTTTTATCCAGTAACTCAATGGTTACCATGTGTCATATACTATGCTGGGACTTAAGGATCAAAACATACATAAGTATGTTCTTGTCTTTGAGAGATGCATAATTTACCCGGAAAAGAAAGGCATAATACACTGTAATAGGTGCAACAAGAGAGAAGAGTATAAACATCTGTGTGAACTGGGAGAAGAAAAATGGGATGGAGATGTTGGAGATCCTTCATAAAAGGATGTGTTATTTTTGCTGTTGCTGGGATAAGCTGAGTGGTGCTAGCCAAGGGAATAACATATGCTATGGATGTAGTTGTGCGAGAGCTCAGACTTCTTAAGGAACAGTGAGAGGGTGGCCTGAATGGGTAACAGGAGCTGACACTCTAGCAGGAGGCTGAGATGACTTTGCAACAGGTTTCATATGCCTTGATAAGTACAGACGTCATTTTGTGGCTACCGTGTTATAGAATGAATGGAATAAAAATTCCCATGTTGAATCGAATGGGATGGGACTAGGAGGTGGGGCCCTTGGGAGGGTTGATGTTTCATGGATAGGACTAGTGTCCTTATCAAAGAGACCCCAAGAGAGCTCTCTAGCTCTCTTTCCACCATGTAAGGACACAACCGGAAGACAGCAGTCTGCAACCTGAAGAGGGCCTTCATCAGAAACCAACCATGCTGACACCTGATCTTAAATTTCCATCCTCTAGAACTGTGAGAAATAGGGGCGCCTGGGTGGCTCAGTAGATTGGGTGTCTGACTCCTGATTTTGGCTCGGGTCATGATTCCAGGGTTGTGGGATTGGGCCCCACATCAGGCTCCACACTGAGCATAGAGCCTACTTGGGTTTCTCCCTCTCTCTGTCCCTCTGCCCCATCCCCACTCGTGTGAACGTGGGCACATACTCTCTAAAATAAAAAAAAAAAAAGATAAAACAGTGAGAAATAAATTTCTGTTGTTTGAAGCCATTCAGTCTACGGTACCTCATCATAGTGGCCAGAATGGACTAAGACAGTGAGCCAAAGAGTTCAAGGTATCATGGTATCATGTTTCTGAAATGTCTCAAATTAAAGCCACTAAACTCATTGACATCAAACTCCCAACAAATACCACTTAACATGAATAAAATAAAGTCTACTGGCTGTTTTATGCTAAAAATTATCTGAAAAACAAAGATTTATAAATCAGACATGGCTTCTTAACTCAATAAAATTGACATTGGCTTTATGCTCTCTATTATAAATATCTTTCATTACACAAATGTACTATTTTCATAATTCCTCATTAAATTAAGTGTTTGAGACTTAAAGGGATTAAGCAGATTTTGTAATCATTCCTCAGTTGTTCAAGGGCAGAATCAGTCATGATTCAGCTCTAGTGCCCTGACAAGACACAATCCATTTCATTAAAGCTCTCATAGAGCCACCAATGCATCATGAGAATAATATTTACTAGTCATCGACATAATGTAAAAATTAGCAAAACATTTGTTAATGTTTATTTATTTTGAGAGAGAGAGAGAGAGAGAGAGAGAGAGAGAGAGAGAGTGTGCACATGAGGGAGGAGCAAAGAGAGAGGGAGAGAGAGAATCCCAAACAGGCTCCACACTGTCAGTGCAGAGACTAATGCAGGGCTTGATCTCACTAACCGTGAGATCATAACCTGAGCCGAAATCAGGAGTCTGATGCTTAACCAACAAAACATTTTTTTAATAGAATATCTGGGGGTGCCTGGCTGGCTCAGTTGGTTATTTTGTGGTTCATGAGATCGAGCCCCCCATCGGGCTCTGCACTGAAAGCATGAAGCGTGCTTGGGATTCTCTCTCTCTCTCTCTCTCTCTCTCTCTCTCTGGCCCTCCCCGGCTTGCGCTCTCTCTCTCTCTCTCTCTCTCTCTCTCTCTCAAAAAATAAATAAACATTAAAAATTTAATAAATAAATAAATAAATAAAATAGAAAATCTGGCCAATGTTAACAGCCGTAATATACACAATGCCACTTTTGCTTAACTAGACTAGTAGTAGCTAACAATCAGATTCATTATTATGACTATTAGATTCATGTTTTCATAGCTTCAATAGAACATAATTTATACATCATAAATTTATCCATTGTAAGTTTAAATTCAAGGATTTTTAACAAATTCATAGCGTTGCGCAATAATCACCAAAATCTAGTTCTAGGACATTTGTATCACCCCTGACTTAGTTTGGGCTGCTATAACAAAATGCCACACACTGGATACCTCATAAAAACAGAAATTTATGTCTCACAGTCCTGGAAGCTGGAAAGCCCAATCTCATGGCATCAGCCTGGTTGTGTTCCGCTAAAGGCCCTCTTCCTGGTTCACAGCCTTCTCACTGTGCCTTCACATGGTGGAAGAAGCTACAGGCCTCCCTAGATCATCTTTCATAGGGCAGTAATCCCATTCAGGAGGGCCCTACCCTCATGACTTAAACACCTCCCAAAGGCCCCAACTCCTAATACCACCATCTTTGTAGGTTAGGATAGGTTTCCAACATATGAATTTGGGGGGATATATTCAGACGAAAGCATCCCCCCAAATTTCCTCAAACTAATTTGCAGTCAATTTCCATTCACACTCTAGCCACAAGAAAACACATGTTTCCTGTTTCTATAGATTTGCTTTTCCTAGAATTTCATGAAAATGGAATCCTAATATGTGGTCTTTGGGTCTGGCTTCTTTCGCATAGCACAATGTTTCTGAAATTCAACTATGCTCTAGAATGCATCAGTAGTTTATTCCTTTGAATTGAACCACAGTATTTATGATATGGATTTACTGCCTTTTTTTTTTAATGCCTTCAGCAGTTTATGGACATTTTGGTTGCTTCTACTTTTTTGCTATTATGAATAAGGCAACTATGAATGTTTATTTACAAGTCTTTGAGTGGATGAAAGTTGTTTTACTGAGTGTTACAGTAAGTTGATGTTTTAATTTTTAAGAAAGTTAACTCTTTTACAAACTGGGTATACAATTTAAATTCCTAACAGTAATATATGAAAGTTCCAATTTCTCCAAAATGTCATAAACAGTTATTGTCCATCTTTTTAAATTTTAGCCATTCATGGTTTTTTGTTTTTTTTTTTTTAAATTTTTTTTTCAACGTTTTTTATTTATTTTTGGGACAGAGAGAGACAGAGCATGAACGGGGAAGGGTCAGAGAGAGAGGGAGACACAGAATCGGAAACAGGCTCCAGGCTCCGAGCCATCAGCCCAGAGCCCGACGCGGGGCTCGAACTCACGGACCGCGAGATCGTGACCTGGCTGAAGTCGGACGCTTAACCGACTGCGCCACCCAGGCGCCCCGCCATTCATGGTTTTAATTTCAATTTGCCAAATGACTTTAGCATCTTTGTTAAGCATATCTTCACGTATCTATTCGTAGATCTTCTTTGGTAAAAGTTTCATTACATCCTTTACTCATTTATTATTGGGTTGTCTTCTTACTGAGTTCTAAGAGCTCTCTGTATATTCTGGATAGGAGTTCTTTCAAATATACATGATTTGCAACTATTTACCCCTAGCTTGTGGATTTTTAAAATTTTCTTACGGTATCTTTTGAAGTAGGAAGTTTTTAATTTTGATGAAATCCAATTTATAATTTTTTGTTTGTTTGTTTGCAAATAGATACTCAATTGTCCTAGCACCATTTGCTGAAAAATCTATCATTTCTTCCATTTAACTGCCTTGGTGCTTTTATCAAAATCAACTGACCATAAATTTAAGTATTTATTTCTGAACTCTCGGTTCTCCATACGCAAACTGCAATCAATACTTCATGATCTTCAGCAACTATAGCTTTTATAGTATGTTTTGAAATTGAGTGGAGTAAGTGCTTCCACTTTGTTTCCTTTTTCAAAATTGCTTTGACTCTTCTCTGTCATTTGCATTTCCATATAAGTTTTAGAAGTAGCCCGTCAATGTCTACAAAAATTTCCCATGGGATTTTGATTGCAATTAACCTAAAGATCATGATGGGGAAGAATACCAGCCCTACAATATTGGATTCTCTAACCCACGAACATGGAATGTCTCCCCTTTTATTTAAACCTCTTTATTGCAGCATGTTTTATCCAAAAGGATACAGTCAATAAATATTGTATATCTTTTGTTAAATTTATTCCTAAATATATTATTCCTTAGATGTTTTTGTGAATGAAATCTTTTCAATTTTATTTTTTAGCTATTCAATGCTAATTCATAGAAGAACAATCGACTTTTGTTTATTACCATGTATCTTGACATAGCTAAACTAGTTTACTAATTCTGGAAGTTTCGTGGGGGATTTCTTAAGATTTTTCTAGATCCTGTATTTTGTCATCTGTGAATAAAGACAATTTTATTTCTATCTTTTTAGACTGGATACCTTTTCCCCCCGTCTGATTGCATTAGCAGGGACAGCACAATGTTGAATTGAGGTGGTACAAGAGTGAGCATTATTGCCTTGTTCTTAATCTTGGGGGGAAATCATTCAATCTTTCACTATTAACTGTGATGATAGCTATACGATTTTCATAGAAACCATCTTTCAGGTAAGAGAAATTTCCTCCTAGTTCTGGTTTCACAAAAGCCTTTAATCAATAATGGGTATTAGATATTATCAGATGCATTTTATGCATCTGTTGAAGATAATCGTATTGTTTTTGTCCTTTTAACTTTGTAAAAACTGCCACACTATCTTCCAAAGTGGCTCTACCAGTTTGCATTCCCAGTAGCAATTAATGAGAGTTCCTATTGTTCCACATTCTTGCAAGAAATTAGTACTGTCAGGCTTTTTTGTTTTTGGATTTTGACTCTTAAGTCTGTGGGGTATTGCACTGTTGATTTGATTTGCAATTCACAAATCGACAAAGGTGTGCTTCTTTTCATATGCTTATTTGCCATCACTATAAATTCTTCTTCAGTGAGGTGCTGATGCAGATCTTTTGCCCATTTTTTAAATTGGGTTGTTTTCTTATTGCTGCATTTAAAAGCTTCTTTGTAGGTTTCTTTTTTTTTTAAATTTTTAATTCTAATTCCAGAGTTTCAAGTGTACAATATAGTGATTCAACAATTCTAGACATTCCTCAGTGCTCATCATAAGTGTACTTGTCAATCCCCTTGACCCAATTTATCCATCTCCCCCCACACTGCCACGTCCCCTCTGGTAACCATCAGTTTGTTCTCTATAGTTAACAGTCTGTTTCTTGGTTTGTGTCTGTGTCTGTGTGTCTGTCTCTCTCTTTTGCTCATTTCTTTTGTTTCTTAAATTCCACATATGAGTGAAATCATATGCTATTTGTCTTTCTCTTACCGACTTATTTCACTTAGCATTATACTCTCTAGCTCCATCCATGTTGTTACAAATGGCAAGGTTTCATTCTTTTTTATGGCTGAGTAATATTCTATTGTGTATATACACATATTTTTTATCCATTCATTTCTCGATGGGCACTTGAGCTGCTTCCATAATTTGACTGAGGTAAATAATGCCGCAATAAACATAGGGGTGCATGTATCCCCCTGAATTAGTGTTTTTGTATTTTGGGGGTGAATATCCAGTAATACGATTCCTGGATCATAGGGTACGTCTATTTTTAATTTCTTGAGGAGCCTCCGTATACTGTTTTCCACAGTGGCTGCACCAGTTTGCATTCCCACCATCAGTGCACAAAGTTTCCTTTTTCTCCACATCCTCACCAACACTTGTTAAGAGTCCTTTGTATATTTTCAATGATGGTCCATTATTAGATACAGGTTGCAAATACTTCCTCCCCGTCTGTGGCATTTACTTTCGTGTATCTTTCACAAAGTAGAAGATTACAGTTTTAATAATATGCAACTAACCAAAGTTTCCTTTTATGGATCATGCTTTTGGTATTTCATTGACAAACTTGGCACCAAATGCCAGGTCAAATAAACTTTTCCCCAGTGCTTTCTTCTAGAAGTTTTACATTTTACATCTGGAAGTTTTGAACTTTACATCAAGATCTATCATAAATTTTGAATTGTTATGAAAATTCTGTGTCTAGGTTCATTTATTTGCATAGGAAGTCCAATTTTTCCCAGTGCCATTGGTTGAAAAGATTATCTTTCCTCCATTAAATGGCCTTCAGCCATTGTCATACATCAGTTTACTACATTTGTGTAGCTATATTTCTGGGCTCTCTATTCTGTCCCAGTGGTCATTTATAAAGCTAGTTGGGAATAATTGATATCTTCATAATATTAACACTTCCAATGTTAATGGACCTCCAGTCCATCAACACAGAATGTTGTCTCCATTTATTTGGAGCTATTTTGACTTCTTTCATCAAGAGATTTGTAGTTTTCTCCTCATAGATCCTGTACATATTATGTTACATTTATACCTAAGTATTTCTGGGTTTTTGTTTCAGTTTGTACACTGACAGTACATAGGAAAGCGATTTATTTTGTACAATGACCTTATATGCTGCTATTTTGATGTATTCATTTTTTACTTTCAGGTTTTTGTGTTGGTCCTTTGAGATTTTCTACGTAGACAATCGTGTAATTTTCAAATAAAGATAGTTGCATTTCTTTCCTCCAATATATATGTCATTTATTTCATTTTCTTCTTTTCCAGTAGCTAGGACTTCCAATATCATATTACATTGGAATGGTGAGGGAAGACATCCCTTTTTATCCCCACTCAATATTCAGGGGAAAGCTTACAGTTTCTCAACATTAAGCATAAGGCAAGCTATAGTTTTATAGTTGTTCCTTATTAATTAGAGAGTTTCTTCCTTTTCCTAGATTGTTTATAGTTTTTATTATGAATAGGTATTGGATTTTGTTAAGTGCTTTTTCTCCTCTAATTGATAGGATTTTTCTTATTTAGCCAGTTGATGAGTTGGATTGCATTTATCAACTCTGAATGTTGAACCAGCCTTGTATAACTGGAATAAATTTTATTTGGTTATGGTGTAAAATTCTTTTTATACATCATTGGATTTGATTTTCTAATATTATGTTGAAGATTTTCACATGTGTGATAATGGGAAAATTTATTATTCTGCTATTTTGTGTGAAATTATCTATAACTGCCAACTAGGCCGGTTTAGTTGACGTTTTAAGTATATTATATACTTAGTGATTTTCTGATCACTTATTCTTTTAGTTATTGAGAAAAAGAGGTTAAATTCTCCGACCAAAATTGTGATTGTAGACTTACGTATCTTTTCCCTTTCAATTTTGTTTTGGTTCATCTATTTCTATTACTTTTGTAGACATAAATAGAATCACTACGTCTTGTTGATGAATTTCCTTCTTCATTCCTTTTTTAATGTTTATTTGTTTTTGAGAGAGACAGACACAGAGTGTGAGTGGCAGAGGGGCAGAGAGAGAAGGAGACACAGAATCTGAAGCAGGCTCCAGGCTCCGAGCTATTAGCACAGAGCCTAATGTGTGGCTCAAACCCAAGAACCATGAGATCGTGACCTGAGCTGAAGTCGGATGCTTAACCAACTGACCCACCCAGGCGCCCCCCTTTTTCATTCTTATATAACATCCCTCTTTTTTTGTAACATGGCTGTCCTAAAGTGTACTTTGCCTAATTTTGCAGTAGGAACTCCAAACTGCTTATGATTAGTATTTGCATAGTATACAATTTTCTATTTGTTAAAAATAATCTACATGTGCTTGTATTTAGCATGAATCTTTTTTTAAAAAAATGCTTATTTATTTTTGAGAGAGAGAGTGTGTGAGTGAGCAGGGGAGAGGCAGAGAGAGAGGCGGACAGAGGATCCAAAGTGGGCTCCACACTGACAGCAGAGATCTTGATGCGGAGTTCGAACTCACAAACCATGAGATTGTGACCTGAGCCGAAGTTGGACACTTAACTGACTGAGCCACTTGGGCGTCCCTAGCATGAATCTTTTAACGTAGGTATAATTGGATCTCATGTTTTATATTCATTGTAAAATTATGGATTTTTTGAATTAAAATATTATAACAATATTTGTTTATATTGTTATACTTATATTAAATAATTAATATTTAATTTGCTAATGTTATAGAATTAAATTAAATATTTAGTCCATTTACAGTTAATGTAGTTATTGGCATGATAGATTTTCTATTTTCCATTCTTTATTCCCATTTTTCTACTGGTTTAGGATTAAATATGCATTTTTAGTGTTTAGTTTCATCTCTATAATTGGCTTATAATTTCCTCTTCTTTATTCTTTTCAGAAGTTGCTGCAAGATTTTATCATATGCATTTCAAAATTATTAATTCTACATGCAACTAATATTATATCTCCTTTTCTTATACTGTCAGAAGCTTACAAAATATACTTGCATTCTCTTGGGGCGCCTGGGTGGCTCAGTATGTTTAGCATCTGACTCTTGATTTTGGCTCAGGTTGTGATCCCATGGTTGTGCGATTGAGCCCCGTGTCAGGCTCCACACTGAGTGTGGAGTCAGCTTGAGATTCTCTTCTTCCCCCGTCCCTCTCCCTGACTCGTACCTCTGTCTCTCACTCTCTCTGTAAAATAACACGTATATACTTTCATTCTCTCCATTCACTGTGCTATTATTTTCATCTTTTACAACAACATATGTTAAAAATCTTTCACAATAGGGTTATCAATTTTTGCTTTAAGTTAATCATATTTTATTTTGATTTTTTTACTAACATATAAACACACATTAAAATTCACCATCTATAGAGTACAGTGCTGTGGGTTTTAACTAATGCATATGGTTACATAACGACCACCACAGATAAATAACAAGATAAAGAACAGTTATATATCCTCCAAATTTCCCTTGTTCCTCTCTGGTCAGCTATTCAAAAGAACTCTTAGAACAACATCAGTGAAGTCACAGGATACAAAATCAATACACAAAAATCTGATGCATTTCTATTCACTAATAACAATCTTTCAGAAAGAGAAACAAAGAAAAGAATCCCATTTACAATAGAATAAAATGCCTGGGAATAAATTTAAACAAGGCAGTAAAAGACTTGTACATTGAAAACTACAAGACATTAATGAATGGAATTAAAGAAACAAATACATGGAAATATATTCCATGCTCATGAATCACAGGAAACAGTATTCTTAAAATGTCCATACTACCCAAAGCAAGCTATAGATTCAATGCAATCCCTATCAAAATTCCAACGGCACTTTTCAAAGAAATTAAACAAATAATCCCCAAATTTGTACTAAACACACACACACACACACACACACACACACACACACACACACACCAAAAGCAAAATAGCCAAAGCAACCTTGGGAATAAAGAACAAAGCTGGAGGTAGAGGCATCGTGATCCCTGATTTCAAACTATATTACAAAGCTACAGTAATTAAAACAGTATAGGCCTGGCATAAAAACAGACAGATAGATCAATGGAACAGAATAGAGAGCCCCCAAATTAACCCATATGTATACGGTCAATTAATTTGTGACAAAAGAGCCAAGGACATACAATGGGGAAAGGACAGTCTCTGTAATAAATGGTGTTGAAAAAATGACAGCCACGTGCAAAAGAATGAAACTCAACCATTATCTTACACCATACACAAATATTAACTCAAATGGATTAAGGACTTGAATGAGACCTAAAGCCATAAAACTAGAAGAAAACACAGGCAATAAACTCTTTGACATAGGTCTTGATGATAATTTTGTTTTTAATCTGACACCAAAAGCAAAAGCAACAAAAGCAAAAATGAGTAAGTGGGACTATGATACAAACAAAAACAAAAACAAACAAACAAACAAAAAACCCCCTGCTATACAACAAAGGTTATCATCAACAAAATGAAAAGGCAACCTACTGAATGGGAAAAAAATATTTGCAAATCATATATCTGATAAGGGGCTAATATCCAAAATATATAAAGAACTCATACAATTCAGAAGAAAAAAAAACTCAACCCAATTAAAATATGGGTAGACCATCTGAGTAGACACTTCTCCAAAAAAGACATACAGATGGCCAACTGGTACATGAAAAGGTGTTCAACATCACTAATCATCAGGAACATGCAAATCAAAACCACAATGAGATATCACTTCATACCTATTAGAATGGCCATCATCAAAAAGACAAGAGACAACAAGGGTTAGTGAGGACATAGCAAAAAAGGAAACTTAGTATACTGTTGGTGGGAATGTAAATTGGTTCAGCCACAATGGAAAACAGTATGGATGTTCGTTAATTAAAAATAGAAATACCATATGGGGCGCCTGGGTGGCTCAGTCGGTTGAGCATCTGACTCTTGATTTCTGTTCAGGTCATGATCTTTCAGTCATGAGATCGAGCCCTGCATAAGGCTCAGTGCTGATCATGGGGCCTGCTTAAGACTCTCTCTTTCCTCTCTGTCCCTCTCTGTCTGTCTGTCTCTCTCTCTCTGTCTAAGTAAATAAATAAGTACATAAATAAATAAATGAGTACCTTAAAAAATGTTGTAAATACATATACATGTATATGTATATATATGTATATATGTATATATATATATATATATATATACACACACACACACACACATACACACGCACACGCACACACACACACAATGGAATATTACTCAGGCATAAAAAAGAATGAAACCTTGACATTTTGGGCAACATGGATGTACCTCGAGGATCTTATGCTAAGTGAAATTAAGTCAGAGAAAAGACAGATGCTGTGTAAAATCCCTATTATGTGTGGAATCTCAAAAAACAAAAACAAAAAACAAAAACCTCATAGATGCAGAGAACAGGATAGTGGTTGCCAGATTGAGGGGGGGGGGAGTGGAATGGGAGAAATAGGTAAAGGGAGTCAAAAGGTAAAAAGAAAAACAAAAAGCGGGGCACCTGGGTGCCTCAGTCAGTTAAATGTCTACCTCTTGATTTTGCCTCAGGTCATGACCTCACAGTTTGTGGGTTCGAGCCCCATGTTGGGCTCTGTGCTGGAAGCATGGAGTCCACTTGGGATTCTCTCTCTCCCTCTCTCTCTCTCTCTGCTCCTCCCCCACTCACACTGTGTCTGTTTCTCTCAAAATAAATAAACTTTAAGAAAAAAAAAAAAGCAGTTGCTGTGAAACAAATGTAGAAATGCTGAATTTTTTTTAAGTTTCAAACTGTTATCCAGGATAGGTGTACTGCAGTATATTCTCACCAGCAAAGTCTGAAAGATCTAGTTTCTCAGCATCCTTGCTTGCTTTTTGTATTATCACTATTTTTTTTTTATCATAGGTATTCCGATAGATGTGGAATGAGATCTCCTTGCAGTTTAAAGTTGCATTCCCCTAACGGCTAATGATGTTGAACAAGTTTTCATGTGCTTATTTGCCATTATTGTAACTTCTTTGGCTAGGTTTTGTTCCAGCCTTTCAATGCTCTTGACCGCTTTCTAATTGAAGTGTCTGTTTCTATTGCTGAGTTCATAAAGTTCTTCGTATGTTTTCGTCCTTCCCTCTTAGTTTCTCTACAATTAAATTCATTTGGAGTTTTGCACATGAAAAATGATTTCATGTTTAAACATTCAGATAAAATTAATTCAGAGCAAGTTTGAGGAATACCAGTTTTCTCATGGCTGTGTTCAGATATGTGATATTTTTATGTTTTTGCACGTATATTTGGTTTTCCACAAATATACCAGTATATAAGTTTAGAAGTATCTGTGTGTAAATCACAGTTGTGCATGCATCCATGTAATAACATCGTCCATTGGTTCTTTCAGTAATACCCTATGTCTGAGAAATAATTTGAACACAGGGAATGGAGGGGCATCAACTACTGACTCACACGGAGTGTTTTGTGGTAGGATAACCATTCAAAAAGCTGCCGGGATTGGTATTGATATGCAGCTGGAACTATGCATCTTATATAGCCACGTGTAAATTTTATTAGTGTTTAATTATGGGACATCTATAAATAGGAAAGATAACTATTATGTATTAAATGACTACATTTGGTGCTTTGGGGAAAAGTTCAATCAGAAAACTCATAAAATGCACGGATGTGATTGCTGTAATTACGGATGGGAGCGGACATTCATCAGTACCATATGGACATGCTGTGTTGAAAGGTTTGGGGAGGAGATTATGGAAAGAATCAATGTCATTCTTAGTACTGATCTACACGGAAGAGCAAAGTATACGTCCTTAAGGGTATAATGAAAAATAGACCCGAGTGTGCAAAAATAAATATTGACGTTTACGTTATATACTACACACTGGAAGTCTATCGTCCATTGTAGTCATGCTAGATCTTCAGAACTGCACAGACCTTCAATGATCAATGAATTGGGGACTAGTAACAAGGCCCAAATGTTCATCATTTCCCTTGGTCCCTCGTGACTGAGGACAGACCCTGAAAGTCCTACACAGTAGTGCGAATAATATCAACTTGGGATGCATAGAGTTCTGATCAGGATTCAGACTGAAAGTCTTTAAAGTTTAGTTTCCTCATCATGTGCACATCGGGGAACATATCTAATTTGTAAGTGTACTATGTTGGATACTGTTTGTGAGGCACCTGGGTGGCTCCATTGGTTGAGTGTCTGACTTTTGATCTCAGCTCAGGTCATAATCCAAGGGTCGTGGGACCGAGACTCACGCTGCGCTCTGCACTGAGCATGAAGCCAGCTGGCAAGTCTCTCTCTCACTCTCTGCCCCCGTCCCCTGCTTGCTGGCTCTCTAAAATAAAAAATGACAGGGGCGCCTGGGTGGTTTGGTCGGTTAAGCATCCAACTTCGGCTCAGATCACGATCTCGTGATGCGTGAGTTCAAGCCCCGCGTTGGGCTCTCTGCTGGCCGCTCAGAGCCTGGAGCCTGCTTCGGACTCTGTGTCTCCCTCCCTCTCTGCCCCTCCCCTGCTCACGCTCTATCTCAAGAATAAGTAAACATTAAAAAAAATAATGAATAATAAATAAAATAAAAGAGAGATAATGTTTGTAAATGTTTCCATCCGTGTTGTTAGGTGGAGCTCTTGTTAATTCTTGTTAGTGATGTACATGATTCCCTATTTCGAATAAATCCAATACCTTTATCTGTTCCTGTGTTGATGCCTCCAGAAGTAATGTGGTCATTTCTATTCCCCTCAGGATTTTCTGAGTTCCCATTGATCTACATTTATGCCAACACTTGGTGTTACTAGATTTTAAAATGTATGCAATCCTAATACACTTGATATGATACTTTTAATTTTTTTTAAGGTTTATTTATTTTCTAGAGAGATACAGTCTCTTTACTTTTTTTTCTATCAACATTGCCCTGCTGGTAACATTGAGCATCTTTTCATGTACATATTGGCCATTTGGTCTCCCTTTACTATAAATTTATCATTCGTATCTCTCACGTGATTTTGATTACTTTAGTTCTTGATTTGTAGTAGATACTACCTGTGGTGCTTATAGTAATTGAAATACCTTCCTTCCTTTATTGGAAAGAATGTTTAATATTAATGTGTCACATCTATACAGTATTTCCTTTAGGAGTTGTGGCTTTACAACATATGAAGCTCCTGCGACCTTCCATTACAGCTCATGGTAAATCGGTCCATGTGGTTTCCGCCTTCGTCCTTCATTCAGCTCATCTCTAATCGGCCAGAATATCCCCATGGATTTCAGCTTCAAAAATGATCCAGCATCCAACGAAATACTTCTCCACACATTATCCATTACCACACTGGTCCAGATCACCATTATCTCTAGCCGGATCACTGAGATAATCTCCTATCTGGGCCCGAGCGGACTCTCTCTCTTGTGCCTTTCATTCCTTTCTCTTCACAGTAGCTAGAGTGATTCTGTACACATATATGACAGATCAGATCATCACGATTCCTCTAACAGGCCCCACTTCATTCAGAGGAATAGCCAATGCTTGGACAATGTTCTAGAAGTCTCCGCACCACTCCCTTCTCCTAATCCCCTCTCGGATCTACCCTGCCCTCTTTACGTCTCTGACCCCATCTCCAAGTATTCTCTCCCCGTTCATTTTGTTGCCAGCATGCCGGCCTACTTTCTGTTTCTGGAATACAGTAAGAATCTTCCAGTTTTGTGACCTTAGCAACCGTTCTTTGCTCTTCCAGAAAATCTCTTCCACAGATTTCGTTCTTTCAAATATTGCTTTGATGTCACCTTATCAGTGAGGCATTTGCTGATGATTGCATTTAAAAATAACTTCCTCCCCAGTCACATCATTTCCTATCACAGTCCCTCTTCTTTATATTCCATCATCAAATGTACTGTATGTTTGTTTTTCATTGTCTCTTTTGTTCTGCTAGAATCCAAGCTCCACTAGAGCAGGGAATATTTTTTGTGTATTTTGTTCACTGCTGCACCCACAACACCTGAGAAACTGTTTAACAAGCAGGGAGCATAGAATATGCATTTACTGGACAAATAAATGCTGAATAAATATTAAGAAATTCCTCATTTAACTGGAGGTATTTTTAGGGTACTGAATTTGTTATTCTATATTTTAAAATGTTTGACTTCAGAGCTTTCATACACCTAGAATTCACTTGTGAATTATATGTGAAATACAGATATAATTCTAATTTTCAAATATTGATATCCAATAGTCCTAACGCTTTTCATTGTGACTGCTCCAAATTATTACACAAAAAATTCTAATATAACAAACACATCGAAAAGTACACAAGTCAGAGCATATTTTTGAAAACAACTTTCAAAGGTGAATACACCATTGAACCAGTGCCCAGACCAACATTTAACATGTTACGAACACCGATACGCCTACCTCCTGCCTTATCCCTGTCATTAATGAACACTTCTCTCTTCCTCCACAAAAGTGGATCACTACTCTTCTCTGTATTACCGTAGAGTGGATTTCACATTTGTAGAAATTCATGTAAATGTTACACAATATGCACTTTTGCGTGTCTAGCTTCGTTTGCTCTAGATTACACACTTGTGATATCCACCCATGTTGCTGCAGGAGCAATTGTTTCTTTGCTGGGTTGTATTCCAGCACACAACTATCTTACAATTTCTGTATTCATTCCAGTCTTGTTGCAGGGCTTGCTTCCAATTTTTTACTATTATAATTATAACATAATTATATATCGTGCTTCTACATTCTTGAACACAACCTTCAAAAAAATGTTACAAATTTATTGTAATGATACATAGTCATATAACTGATAAAATTTCTTGTTGCTATAGATCTTCATCGACGTTCAATATTGTCATTTTGTTTAACCTGTCTGGTGTCTATATGGTGGTATTACATCAAGGGTTTAGTTTGCATTTCTTTTATGACGAATGTGTTTGAGCACTTTTTCAGATATTTATTGTCCATTTCTATATTATTTTCATTCCAGTGCCTCTTCAAGTGTTTTGCCCATGGTGTTGTATGGGTCTTTCCTTAATGCTGTCTACAAATGTTTTATATAGCTGGACACAAGGCCCTTGTCAAGTATATGCATTACAAACATCTTTTCCCTGTTGCTAACCTCGTCTTGCTCTTGATGTCTTTTGATTAACAATTCTTAAATTTATTGTAGTTCAATTGATTAGATTTTACAGTTAGTTCTTTTTGTGACCTCTCTTTTTTAAATGCGACTTCTTCTTTGCAAAATATTTATTTTGAGAGAGAGAGCACGTGCATGTGAGCAGGGGAGGGGCAGTGAGAGAGAATCCTAAGCAGTCTCTGCATTGTCAGTGCAGAGCCTGATGCAGAGCCCGGTCCTGTGAACCGTGAGAATATAACCTGAGCCAAAATCAAGAGTTGGAGGCTCAACCGACTGAGCCACCCAGGTTCCACTTTTTGTGACTTCTTTAAAAAAAAAATCTTTGCCCACACAAATGTCAACTATATATGCAGAATCAAAAAAGGCCCACCTTGTGGGGCACCTGGGTGGCTCAGTCGGTTAAGCGTCCAACCTCAGCTCGGGTCATGATCTCACAGTTCATGGGTTCAAGCCCCGCGTCGGGCTCTGTGCTGACAGCTCAGAGTCTAGAGCCTGTTTCAGATTCTAGGTCTCCCTCTCTCTCTCTCTGTCCCTCCCCAGCTCGTTCTCTCTCTCTCTCTCTCAAAAATAAACATTAAAAAACCTTTTTCTAAAAAGCCCACCTTGTAAAAACAGCAGGTAGAATGGTGGTTACCTGGGGCTGATGGAAATGGGGAGATGTGGGTTAAAGAGGACAAGCTTCCAGTTAGAAAATGAAGACATTCTGGGGTTCTAATGCATAGCACAGTGATTATAGTTAACTATACTATATTATGCACTTGAAAGTTATTAAGAGTGTGGACCTTACGTGGTCCCGCCACAAAAAGAAATGGTAATGATGTGAGGCAGTGGTTGTGTTAGCTGTAATGCCATGGTGATAATCATACTGCAACATATCAGTGTATCAAATCAACACATTGTACACCTTAAACTGTCTCAATGCTATACGTCAATTATATCTCTATAGAGCGGGGGGTGGGGGGGGAGTTTGAGAAAACAAAACAAAGAAGTTTGTGCCTTCCAGCTTGAGCATGGTCACTCTGCCTCACTTGGATCTCTTATTCTGGAGGAACCCAGCGGCCCATCATGGGGCAGCTCTGTGACGAGCCTCCAGTAGTAAGGAACTGAGGCCCTCCAAACAATCGTACAAATACCTTTGGAAACTGATAGCTCCTTTCTCCATAAAGAAGCCTCATGGGAGAACTCAAGCCAGAGGCACAAAGAGAGTTGTAAGGATAAAACAATATATGTGTACCAACTACCTTTAGCCACATTAATGCAGACCAATCAATCATAAAACCCCACGGCACATGATAATCATTTACCTAACCCACAAGAGTGTAGGGTTCAGCTGAACTAGGCTGGGCTTGGTTAATCTTAGCTACGTTCACTCGTAACTGGGAGTCAGATGGCTATGGCTGACCTAGAATTTTCTCATCAGAGTGGACCGGGATGACCCAGCTGTGTTCCATGTATCTAGCCTGGTCATGTTCTCGTGGCAGAAAATCCAGAGCGAGCAAGCCCAATAGCACTTCTCAAGCCTCTGCTGTTGTCATATTTACAAATACGTAAATGACTTGGCTAAAACAAGTCACAGATACAATCCCAGAGTCAAAGTGGGAGGGCACTAAAAAACCTGGTTTATCGGCTATCTCCCTTGATTAAAGTCTGCTGATAAATTCATTGGGCATTTCAGAAACTCTGACTCTCAATCTGGCATAGATTCATAGTATGAGCTTTTGTGCTTTGGGTCTAACTGCACTCCAGCAATACAGTGCTATATATTATAGAGAGAATTTCTTTTTTTTTTCTTAATTTTTTTAAATGTTTATTTTTGAGAGAGAGAGAGAGAGAGAGAGACAGAGCGTGAGTGGGGTAGGAGCAGAGAGAGAGGGAGACACAGAATCCGAAGCAGGCTCCAGGCTCTGAGCTGGCAGCACAGAGCCTGATGTGGGGCTTGAACCCATGAACCGGGAGATCATGACCTGAGCCGAAGTCGGACGCTCAACCGACTGAGCCACCCAGGCGCGCCCAGAGAGAACTTCTTAATGTTTTGTATGTGTTTATGTGATGTGATTGTCACATTCATAAGGTCAGGAAAGGAGAATGAACATCAAGTTTGTTTATGCTAGGAAGGTATTTTGCTAAGGGACCAAATGTAGGATCTGATACTTTAGTCAGTGATTGGTGACCAAAGGAATGATATCCTTAGTGCTTTTGAACTAATACTACTGAAGTTCATGTCATTTAGAGAGAAAAGCAACTGAGTACATAAAAAATCGACCAGGTAAGCACCAGGTCCAGTATGAAGGAGTGATCTTCTAAGTGATCTTCTAATGAACAAATCCTTCCAGAAATAATATTGATAAACCCTGGAGGAATTATTTTTAAAATAACTATGTTGTGCTCCGGAGATTTAACAGGGGCATGCAGATTTCGGAGGGGAGTCAAAACGTAGAGCGAGCGATCCGCACGGAGTGAAGTTGCTGGGTGTGTGTGCGTGTGTGTGTGTAGACGTGTGCGCACACACACACAGACGCGTTCTGTGCCCTGAGGGGGGTGTACTGCCTCAAATACAACTCCAAACCAAAACAGCTCTGTGAGAGAGAAAGAGGCAGGGGAAGGAGCCCGAGGACACCAGGTTGCTGGATGGCAGAGGCCCAAGGGGAAGAGGGTGCCAGAGAAGGTAAAAATGTAATGATGTTTTTAGATTCCAGTTTCTGGATGAATCCTGAACCACCTGTACACCACACAAACTAAAAGCTATCTGCACTTACAGGCTAAAGAACTCAACTGAGATCTGAGTTCACTAAAGGCACGATAGTTGGCCTGTGAGTCTAACCAATTAAAATGGCTGAAGTTAAAATTTTCACAATTTTATATTAATAAAACCGAGAGATGGCAAGGATGTGGAGTAACTGGGTCTCTCAAATGCTGCTGCAGAAAGCGACAGATGGTGTGGCTACCTTGAGAACCACGTTTTCATTTTTTTAAACCCTCAAACAAACATGGTACGATCCAGCTATCCCGGCCCTAGGTATTCACCTAAGAGAATGAAAGCTCACACACCTACAAAGACCAGTATGCAAATGTTGGCAACAGCTTTATCTGAAATAGTTTTATTCAATGTTATTGACACCCAAAAAGTGGGAGCAACCCAAGGGCTCATCATTTCATTAACAGATAACTCAAATGCGGTATATCCGTACAGCGGACTGCCGATACAATGATACACAGGTTGCCCCCACGCCGCAAGGCGACAGCTCTGGTATCACTCACCGCTCGGAGTTCCCACTGGGATACATTTGAAGCTAGTCTTCATCTAAACTCACAACTTCACTACACTTCACTCCGTACTCTAACTTGCTCCCCTCGCTCACTTCCAGGTACCTGCTGAGAGCACTCCATCATTAAGTCACTTTCAGAACAACATCCTTCTCATACTCTCTTCTGAGACACACATGCTAAGACAATCGGTAACGTAATTGTGCCCAGGAAGCAGACTCTGAGAACGGGGCTATGGAATTTGTCTATTCACAGCTGACTGGCAAATCGCCAGTTGGAGGTCGGGTATCGGTATTCTCTGGAATGTTTCGACAACACGGTTAAGTTATTCACTGTGGTGAACGGAGATGAGATACAGGTAAAAGGGAGTGTGTTGGCTTGTGCGATGTCTCTGACCCTGAAGGAAAGACAGGGGAATTGTAATAATAAAAACCTCTAAAACTTGAGTGGCCATTGTTGAGTGCCAGTGATGCTTTGAAGAACAAAAATAACAGATTCAGTTCAATCACTCACCAATTCACTCACCAATTACTCACCAATTCAAAGCAAAGTGTAAGTCAGAGGTCTTCTTAGCAGTGTTTAAAGAAATACTTATCTCTCGCTACTACAGGTTTGACCGAGCTGAAGATCAGACCCAAGACTTAATTGTTCAAGTAGCAGAATTTCAGAAAACGTTGAATGGATTCTCATACTCGGCAAGTATCCCGGGCCAAAGTCCGAGCCCTGAAAGGGTTGAAAGCTGGACCATGGGGTAGTTGCTTTTGCATAAATGCATTTGAAAATCTCGACACTCTGTATTTCCTTAAATCCTCTGGGCCTACAGAAATGGCTCACTGCTGCTTGAAAGAAGAGGTTTCTCACTTGCCTTTTTTACTATGCTGAGGACCTTTATTCATGCAGAGGACTTGAGTGATACATGCCCTCCATACGTCTGTACCCAACAGACTAATAGCTAGGTTCACATCTCAGCATGACTCCGAGAATTAACAAGCATAACAAGGTCACGGCTTACAAGGCCAACATAGAAAAGTCAACCCAACTGCTACATACTGCCAAGGTACAGTTGTGAAGTGAAAATTTTTTAAATGCCATTTAAGACATTAATACCTCAGTATTTCCATTTTTTGAGCAAATCTAAGAAAACATGTACTAGATCTGTATGCTAAATACTAAAAAAAAGCGATTAAAAAAAAGAAAACCGACGTAAAACAAATAGATACTGGTTTTTCTCATGGATTAGAAGACTCAAAATAGGGGCGCCTGGGTGGCGCAGTCGGTTAAGCGTCCGACTTCAGCCAGGTCACGATCTCGCGGTCCGTGAGTTCGAGCCCCGCATCAGGCTCTGGGCTGATGGCTCGGAGCCTGGAGCCTGTTTCCGATTCTGTGTCTCCCTCTCTCTCTGCCCCTCCCCCGTTCATGCTCTGTCTCTCTCTGTCCCAAAAATAAATAAAAAACGTTGAAAAAAAATTAAAAAAAAAAAAAAAAAAAAAAAGAAGACTCAAAATAGTAAATGTGTCCACTCTCCCTAAATTAACCTACAGATTAAACATGATTCCAATCAAAATCCCAATAGGAGGGGCATCGGGCAGGCACAGTCAGTAGAGCATGAGATTCTTGATCTCCAGGTGTGAGTTCAAGCCCCATGTTGGGTACAGAGCTTACTTTAAAAACTCCCAACGGGGGGGCGGGGGTGAGGGGAAAATGGGTGATGGGCATTGAGGAGGGCACCTGTTGGGATGAGCACTGGGTGTTGTATGGAAGCGATGAATCACGGGAATCTACCCCCAAAACCAAGAGCACCCTGTACACACTGTCTGTTAGCCAATTTGACAATAAATTATATTTTTAAAAAATCCTAACAGGAGCTTTATGGATTTATATAAGCTGGTTCTAAATTTTATATGGAAAGTTACAGGGACCTAGTGTAGATAAAACAATTTTGGAAAAAGAAGAGAGTGGGAGGCAGTGCATTACCCTGTTTTGAGAGAGAGAGAATTGAAGCTATAGTAAGCAAAACGTTGTAGTATTAGCAAGGAAACAGACACATAGATGAATACAACAAAACAAAGGACTTGGAAACCAAGCCACCAGAAATGACCACAACATTTTGACAAAGATGCAAAAGCAATTCAATGGAGGAGGGAGAGTCCCTTCTAAGAATTGTGCTGGAAATCCAGAGGTAAAAAAAGAAACGTGACATCTCAGATCTCATACAAAAATTAATTCAAAATGAATCACAGATGTAAATATAAAATGTACAACTAAATAAGTTTAGAAAAAAAGAATGGGAGATAATCATTGCAACTCAGGTTAAGCAAAGAGTTCTTAAGACTTGAAACCAAAAACACGACCCATAAAGGGAAAAATTGATACATTGAGCATCCTCAAAGTGAACATCTTTTGTTCTCTGAAACACACTGTTAAGAGGACAAAAATACAAATTACAGACTTAATCAAATATCTGTCAAAGGAGATTCCATGTGTTTTCACTCCTATGTGGATCCTGAGAAACTTAACAGAAGACCATGGGTGGGGGGAGGAAAAAAAATGGTTAGAGAGGGAGGGAGCCAAAACACAAGAGACTCTTAAAAAATGAGAACAAACTGAGGGTTGGTGGGGGGTGGGAGGGAGGAGTGGGTGGGTGATGGGTATTGAGGAGGGCACCTGTTGGGATGAGCACTTGGTGTTGTATGGAAACCAATTTGACAATAAATTTCATACTAAAAAAAAATAAAACAAAATAAACAGGCATAGTGAGTAAATATATATATATATCTGTCAAAGGAATTGTATCACGAATACAAAACTCTCAAAATCTGAAAACCCAACTGAAAAAACTGACAAACAACCGAATTAAAATATGGGCAAAAGACTTTACCAAAGAGGGTATAGGAATGATGAGCACATAAAAATATGTTCAGCATTAGCCTTTATGGAGATGCAAATTGAAATCACAATGAGATACTGTTACATATCCTTTAGAATGGCTAAAATTGTTTCCTAATATACTGACAATATCAAGTATTGACCAGAATAGGGAGAAACTGATAGGAATGCAAAATGTTACAGACACTCTGGGAAATAGCTTGGCAGTTTCTTTTTATTACTGAGATACTCATATACCATAATATTCAACATTTGAGTACGTTTTTAAGTAATTAATCTCTACACCAACGTGGGGGTCAAGCTCATGACCCGGGATTAAGAGTTGGATGCTCTACTGACTGAGCCAGAGAAGCACCCCAAAGAAAGTCTCTACTATTTTGTTTAAAGCAGGCTCCACGCCTAACGTCAATATTTTAAAGCATAGAATTTAATGGAATTTAGTGTATTTGCATGATAATGCAAGACCACAACCATTCTATAACATTTTATCACCCTTAAACGATACCTTAGGGACACCTGGGTGGCTCAGTCAGTTAAGCGCCAGACTTCAGCTCAGGTCATGATCTCACAGTTCATGGGTTTGAACCCCACATCAGGCTCTGTGCTGACAGCTCAGAGCCTGGAGCCTGCTTCGGTTTCTGTGTCTCCCCCTCTCTCTCTGCCCCTCCCCCACTCACGCTCTGTCTCTCTCAAAAATAAACATTAAAAAAAAATTTTTTAAGATACCTTATACTTGTTAAGGATCACTTCCCATACCCTCTTCCCCCATCACTGACAAGCACTACTGTCCTTTCTGGCCATAAGTATCTGTCTATTCTGAACATTTCATATAAATGGAATCATACTATATGTGGCCTTCTAGGTCTGGCTTGTTTAGCTTACCATAATGTTTTCAAGGCTCATCTATGTCGTAGTATATATCAATCATCAATTCCTTTTTATAGCTGAATAATAGCCCGTTATATGGAAATGTCATATTTATTGATTGATTCAATAGTTGCTAGGCAGAATTTGTCTATTATGATAATGTTTTTATGAATAGTTACGTGTGAGTTATTTTGTGAACATATATTTTCTTTTTTAAATTTATTTATTTTGAGACAGAGAGAGACAGAGAGAGACAGAGAGAGACAGAGAGAGAGAGAGAGAGAGAGAGAGAGAAAGCATACAAGTGGGGGAGGGTCAAAGAGAGGGACAGAGAGAAAATCCCAAGCAGGCTCCCCACTGCCAGTGCAGAGCCTGATACGGGGCTTGAACCCAAAAACCATGAGATCATGACCTGAGCTGAAGTCAAGAGCCAGAAGCTTAACCAACTGAGCCACCCAGGCGCCCCTATTTTGTGAATATATGTTTTCTTCTTTTTTAATGTTTTTTTATTTTTGTTTTTTGTTTTTTTAACGTTTTTTATTTATTTTTGAGACAGAGAGAGACAGAGCATGAACAGGGGAGGAGCAGAGAGAGAGGGAGACACAGAATCGGAAGCAGGCTCCAGGCTCTGAGCCATCAGCCCAGAGCCCGACGCGGGGCTCGAACTCACGGACCGCGAGATCGTGACCTGAGCTGAAGCCGGCCGCTTAACCGACTGAGCCACCCAGGCGCCCCTGTTTTTTTATTTTTGAGAGAGAGAGAGCAGGGGAGGGAGAGAGAGAGGGAGACACATAACTCAAAGCAGGCTCCAGGCTCAGTGCTGTCAGCACAGAGCCCAACACGGGGCTCGAACTCACGGACCACGAGATCGTGACCTGAGCCGAAGTCAGAGGCTTCACCGACTGAGCCCCTCAGGCTCCGCATAAATATGTATTTTCAATTCTCCTCGGAATATATGTAGGTGTGAAATTGCTGAATGTTATGGTACCTCCGTTAACCTTTTGATGAACCGCTGAACTGTTTTCCAAAGTGGGCACACCATTTTATATTCCTACTGGCAACGCAAGAGGTTTCTAATTGTTCCACACCCATGCTAACATTAGTTATTTTTCCTTTTTAATTTTTTTAATGTTTATTTACATTTGAGAGATAGAGAGAAACAGAGTGTGAATGGAGGAAGCGTAGAGAGAGAGGGAGACACACAATCCGAAGCAGGCTCCGGGCTCCGAGCTGCCAGCGCAGAGCCCGATGAGGGGCTTGAACCCACAAACTGTGACATCACGACCTGAGCCGAAGTTGGACGCTTAACCGACTGAGCCACTCAGCACCTCATTTTTCTTTTTCTAATTATATTCATTTAGCGGGTATCGGCATTGCCTCAATGACCAATAATGTTGTGCACCTTTCATGTGACAGTTTGAGCCATTTGCATATCTTCATGGGATAAGTCTCTATTTAAGTCTTTTGCCCTTTTTTTTTAAGTAATAGCTACACCCAACATGGGGCTCAAACTCCACCCTGAGATCGAGAGTTACACGTTCCACCGACTGAGCCAGCCAGATGCCTTTTGCCCATTTTTGAGTTATTTTTATTGCCGACTTGTAGAAGTTCTTTTTATATCCTGGATGCTAGACCCTTGTCAGATATATAAGATGTTCAAGTATTTTCTCCCATTATGTGGGTTGCCTTTTCATTTTCTTGATAATGCCCGTTGATGCACAAAAATTCCCAATTTTGATGATGCCGACTTTTTTTCTTGGTCGCTTGTAATTTGGGTATCATATCTAAAAAAGCATGGCCAGGAGCACCTGAGTGGCTCAGCTGGTTAAGCAACTGACTCTTGGTTTCGGCTCTGGTAATGATCTCGTGGTTCGTGGGATTGAGCCCCATGTCAGGCTCTGATCTGACAGCACAGAGCCGGCTTGAGAGTCTCTCTCTCCCTCTCTCTCTGCCCCTCCACCACTCATGCTGTCTCCCAAAATAAATAAGCCTTAAAAATAAAATGAAATAAAATAAAATAAGAAAATAAATAAATGAATACGCATGGCCATATCCAAAGTCATGTACATTTATAGCTAGGTTTTCTTTTAAAGATTTAACAGTTTTAGCTTTATATTTAGGCCTGTGGTTCATTTTGACGTAATTTTTGTATATGCTGTAAGATAAGAGTCCAAACTCATTCTTTTGTATGTGAATTTTCAACTAATGGCACTGATATAATTGAAAAGGATTATTGTTTCCATGTTCAATTGTCTTGTTAGCCTTCTTGAGAAAGAAAAATCAACTCAACACAGACGTAGACGCTTATATCTATAAATTCTCTTCCACTGATGTATGTCTATCCTATGCCAATACTGCACTGTCTTGATTACTGTACCTTTGCAGTTGAAAGTGGAAAGTGTGAGTCCTTCTACTTTGTTCTTCTTTTTCAAAATTTCTTAGCTATTCTGGGCCCCTTGAACTTCCACATGCATTTTAGGACCAGCTTGCCAATGTCTGCAACAATGCCAGTTAGGATTTAGATAATCACATTGAATCTGTAGATCACTTAGAAGAGTATTACCATCTTAACAATAGTAAGTCTTCCAATCAATGAACGCAGGAGGTCTTTATTTAGGTCCTCTTTAATTTCTTTCAATAATGTTTTGTAAATTTACAGGTGCGAGTCTTGTACTTCGTTTTAAAAGTACCCCTAAATATTTTGTTCTTTACTGCTACTGTAAATGAAAACTACTTAGTTTTTTTAAATTATTCATTGCTAGTTTATAGAAATACAATCGATGTATGTATTTTGTCTTGTATCTTACAATTTCACTGAGTTCTTATTAGCTCTAAGTTTGTGCGTGTGTATTCCATAGGATTTTTTTAATGCAATCTCATGCCATTTGGGAATAAAAATAGTTGTGTTTCTTCCTTTCCAATCAGGATGGCCCTTTTTTCCCCATTTTCTTGCCCAATAGCCCTGGTTAGAACCTTCAGTACAATGTTGACTATAAGGGATAAGGGCAGACATCCTTTCTTCTTTTTCACCTTGGTGGGAAAGCTTTAAGTCAGTCAACAATTAAGTATGATGTTAGCTGTGGGATCGTTGTAGGTGCCCTTTATCAAGTTTAAGAAGTCACAGAATAAAAAAATCAATGTTCAGAAATCTACTGCATTCCTATATACTAATAATGAAGCAGCAGAAAGTGAAATTAAGAAAACAATCCACCTTACAACTGTACCAAAAACATTAAAATATCTAGGAATAAACTGAACCAAAGACGTGAGAGACACCTGTACTCTAAAAACTACAAAATACTGATTTAAGAAATTCAAGGTGATGCAAAGAAATGGAAGGATAATCCATGCTCATGGGTTGGAAGAACAAATATTATTAAAGAAGAACGAATATTATTAAAATGTCTATACTCAAAAAATCTACATATTTAATGCAATCCTTATCAAAATACCAACAGCATTTTTCACAAGACTAGAACAAAAAAAACCCTAAAATTTGTATGGAACCACAAAAGACTCTGAATACCAAAGCAATTTTGAAAAAGCAAAGCAAAGCTGGAGGCATCACAATTGCAGACTTCAAGCTATATGACACAGCTGTAGTCATCAAAACAGTATGGTACTGGCACAAAAATAGACTCACAGATCAATGGAATGGAATAGCAAACCCCCAAATAAACCCACAGCTATATGGTCAATTAATCTTTGACACAGCAGGCAAGAATATCCAGTGGGAAAAAAGATAGTCTCTTCAACAAATGGTGTTGGGAAAACTGGACAGCAGCACACAAAAGAGTGAAACTGTACCACTTTCTTTCACCATGCACAAAAAGAAATTCAAAATGGATTAAGGACCTGAATGTGAGACCTAAAAAACCATAAAAATCTTAGATGGGAGCTGAGGCAACAATCTCTCTGACACTGACTGTAGTAACATTTTTCTAGATATGTCTCCTGGGGCAAGGGAAAGAAAAAGCAAAAATAAACTATTGGGTCTACACCAAAAAAAAAAAAAAATCTTCTGCACAGTGAAGGAAAAACTCAACAAAACTAAAAGGCAACTTACTGAATGGGAGAAGATATTTTGCAAATGACATATCTGATAAAGGGTTAGCATCCAAAATATATAAAGAACTTATTCAACTTAATACCCAAAAAACAAATAATCCAATCTAAAAAATGGGCAGAAGACATGAACAGACATTTCTCTAAAGAGAACATCCAGATGGCCAACAAACCCCTTAAAAGATGCTCAACATCACTCATCATCAGGGAAATGGAATCAAAGCTACAGTGAGATATCACCTCATACCTGTCAGGATGGCTAAAACACACACACACACACACACACACACACACACACACACACAAGAAACAACAAGTGTTGTTGAGCATGTGGAGAAAAAGGAACCCTCACGCACTGTTGGTGGGAATGCAAATTGGGGCAGACACTGTGGAAAATTATTTGCAATAGCCAAATTATGGAAACAGCCCAGTCCATCAATAGATGAGTGGATACAGAAGAAGTGGCATGTGTGTGTGTGTGTATGTGTATATACACACACACAGTGGAGTTATTATTCAGCCATAAAAAAGAAGGAGATCTGGCCATTTGCAACAATATGGATGGAGCTAGAGAGTATAATGCTGAGCGAAGTGTCAGTCAGAGAAAGACACATACCATATGATTTTACTCAAATGTAGAATTTAAGAAACAAAACGAATGAGTAAAAAGAAAAGAAAGAGAGAGCGAAAGAGAGACAAACCAAGAAACAGACACTTAACTATAGAGAACAAACTGATGGTTACCAGAGGGGAGGTGGGT
>NC_064817.1:114510870-114556191 GCF_023721935.1 Panthera uncia | reverse complement strand
AATAAAATAAAATAAAATAAAATAAAATAAAATAAAATAAAAATATTAAAAAAATAGGTTTCCTTCTACTCCTAGTTTGTTGTAGATGTGTTCCTTTTGATGACCATGTGAAGTGTGTCCTTTATTCTGTGGATGCGGAGTATTCCAATGTGGTATGGCCATCTGGGAGCTATTTTCCCTCAGATCTACCCCACACCTGTCCCCTGCTCTGCCCTCTACTACATGGGAGCCGACATCTGCAGGCTGCAACTCTTTACGTGTGGTCATATTGATTTTCCAGCGTTAAACTTATTCACGTTCATAGGATAAACTCAACTCTGTCACTGGCAGTGAAAAATGTTTAAGTCCTCTTAAAAGCCTACTCAAAAATAAACTCTTACACATTTTGGTTAGTGTGTGTATATATATACACACGTAAATTCTAATAGCATGAGTAATAGGGTGATACAGCCAATGGGTAAATAGTCAACCACTACACGTGAAGACATGTAATGCTATCTGTATGACGCAGTTCAAGTGGTTCTCAGTGAGAAATGTATAGTCATAGAGAGATGGATTAGAAAAGAAATGCTTAAGGGGTGCCTGGGTGGCTCAGTCAGTTAAGCAACTAACTCTTGGTTTCAGCTCAGGTCATGACTTCACAGTTCCCGAGTTTGAGCCCCACGTTGGGCTCCACGCTGGCAGGGCAGAGCACGCTTGGAATTCTCTCTCTCCATAGCTCACTCTCTCTGTCTCTCTCAAAATAAACTTAAAAAAAATTTTTTAAAGAAAATAAATGTTAAAACAGCAAAGAACTTCAAGGAGGTATGGAATGAATAGCACATTCGACCTAAAGACGTAGAACACAGAAAATAATGAAGATAAATACAGAAAATAATGAAATCGAAAACAGCAGAGCCAACTAACACAAGCCAGTTTTTTTTTTTTTTTTGGAAATACTTATAAGGTAGACATTTTTGCAATAAACTAAAGAGAAAAGCAGCAACAAACAAGTTAAATAAATTTGTACAAAATCTAGAAGAGTTTAATATAAATGAACACAAGTTCCCTTAAGATATCCAACGTGTACACAGGGAAATATTTCCACATACAGAGGCATTTTGGCTAATAAAGAAGGAATAATAGAATGATTAGTCTATGATCCCCTAATGGATTAACAGATAGAGGTGATAATCATCAATGACTGCTAACATCAACACAAAAGGAAACAACCAGGCATTCCACACTTCCTTTGGAAGCACACAGCGTCACCTCTGGAGTGGTCTTCTGAAAGACAGGGAGGGAATAAACAGACAAAAACCAAGCCGATCAAACTTCTGCCTCTGCCAATTTAAAAAAAATAGAAACGGCTGGAGAACATGTTAATGGTTGCCAAAGTGTTACAGTCAACAAAATCCAGACTATGGGAAATAGTACAACACACAAGAGTTTTTCTTTTAATGCAAGGAAAAAGAAGGGATGCGGGGAATTTTTATAGGTTGACTTAGGGGACATAAACAATCAGTATGTATAGACCATATTTATATATCAATTCAAAAAAACCTTTTTTAAAGATTATTTATTTGATTTTTTGGAGAGAGCGCGCACATGTGTGCAAGCATGAGCCGGGGGGGTGGGGGGGTGGGGGGCAAAGAGAGAGGGAGAGACGGAATCCGAAGCTGGCTCCACAATGTCGGCGCAGAGCCCTACACGGGGCTCAAACTCACAAACTGCGAGATCATGACCCGACCTAAAATCAAGAGTCGGATGCTTACCTGACTGAGTCACCCCTGCGCCTCCCCCCAAAACATTGTTTTATGTAATCAGGCTGTCAGGTAAGTATGAAAAAGTAGATATTTGATAATAAGGACTTTTTTTAGGAATAGTAATTGTATGAAGTTTAGGTCTTAAAAAACATTCCTCGGCTTTCAGAAATGCATACTGAATACTTAGGTGTGATGCCTGAGATTTGTTTCATATTCCAGTTGCAGAGATGAGTGGGTAGTGAAGGCATAATCAGAAACACAATGGTCACATATTGATGACTGTTGATGTTGAATGTCAGGTATACTGGGTTCATTATACTGTTGCTATATAAGTTTGGGAGTATTTGTATTATAGTATAGTATAGTATATATATTATAATAAATAGTGTATTTTTATTATAAACATGCCATTAATTTTGGAAGCCTAAGTGAAATGGACTGATTTTTAGAAAATAAATAACCAATTCATCCACAAGCATAAAACGTTAATGCAAAAATACAAATGGAAACTGTATTCAAAATTGAAGCCACTCTCAAATGTCTGGGATAAGACTATTTTGAAGACCACTTTTAGCAAATGGTCAGGGAAAATTAATTGCCAGCTTTTGGGAACTTTTCCAAAGCATACCAAAAAGGGGGGGGGGGATTACCCAACTCATTTTCCCCAGTCACCTTCCCTTGATTCAAAAGCCAAATGTGGACCTTGCCCTCAATCCCACTGACAGAACACTCGAGCAAAGCTCATTCACATAGCAGTAAATTCCTTAAATAAAATAGCATAGTCAACAGAACAGTGAATTAAATGAGCAAACACGATGTGACCAAGGAATGAAAGTACGACTTAGCATTAGAAAACACTTTTTAAAAAAAGTTTTAGAGTGAGAAAGAGAGAGCACACATACAAGCAGGGGAGAGGGGCAGAGAGAGAGAGAGAGAGAGAGAGGAGAGAGAGAGAGAGAGAGAGAGAGAGAGAGAGAGAGAGAGAATCTTAAGCAGATTCATCGCTGAATGCGGAGCCCAATGTGGGTCTCTATCCTGTGACCCTGGGTTCATGACCTGAGTTAAAATCACGAGTCAGACCCTCAAGCGACTGAGCCACCCAGGTGCCCCTAGTAAACGCTTTCAGTTGTAATTCCTTACAGTAACAAATTAGAGAAGAAAAGGTGTTAGTGCCCATGAATATAGAAAAATCCTTTGAAAGAAAGTCAACACGTGTTCACGGTAAAAAAGTCCAGCACGCAAAGAATAGAAGGGAGCTTCCTTTTCCTAAATTCTACTGCAAACATAGCCAGAGGTGAAAGGTTAGAACAATTAAAGTCTAATTAAAGTCAGAACAAGACAGATATATACTCTCACCTCTAGTGTTCCAAACTGCACTGGAGCACAAAGCCAGAGATATGGATATCAAAATAAATAAGAGATGTGAATACTGAAAAGATATTATTTGTTAACAATATGATCATTTGCCTAGAAAATTAAAAGGCATGGTGTGTGGAAAATTCAAATAGATAAGAGACTTCAGAAAGACAGTACATAGGAGGTCAATACAGGAAAATCAAGAGCCTTGCCACACAAAAGCAGTCACTAATTAGACCATGTAATATATAGGGACGCCTGGGTGGCTCAGTCGGTGAAGCGTCTGACTTTGGCTCAGGTCATGATCTTGCGGTTCTGGGTCTGAGCCCTGCACTGGGCTCCGTGCTGACAGCTCAGAGCCTGGAGGCTTCATCAGATTCTGTGTCTCCCTCTCTTTCTGCCCCTCTCCCACTCATGCTCTGTCTGTCTCTCTCTCAAAAATAAACGTTAAAAAAAATAACAGGTAACACACAATATTCCATTCACAATAGCAATAAAATCCAAAAGTTACCTAAGAGGAACTACAAATCACAAAAATGTAGATCTTTAGGGAGGTTAACATAAAAGTTTACCGACGTATTCAGACAAAAATAATCCAAGTAGAGAGGTATACCATATCCACTCATGTGAAACAAAATATCGTAAAGATGTTAATTCTCCTTAAATTATTGACAGATTTAGTGCCTTAACACTAGTTGCCAAAATGATAATCAAGTTCATGCTGCTGTCTTCCACTCCTCAAAATCAACCCTGGAAAACTACAGAAGGCAGAATGAAAACAAACAATGATGTATTTGCTTCCTGGATCTGCTGTATCGAACTACCACGAACTGGGTGGCTCAAACAACGGAAATGAACTCTTTTACAGTTCTAAAAGCCGGATGCCCCAAATCACTTTCACTGACCTGAAATCGAGATGCCGGCGGGGCCACGCTCCCTCTGGAGACCCTGGGGTAGGATCCCTTCCTGCTGGCATCACTCCTTGGCTTGTGGCAACGTGGCTGCACTCTTCAAGGTCAACGTCTTAAAGTCTCTCTCTGTTCGATCTTCACTTCTCAGGCAATTTCTCTGTCTCTCTCTCGATTCTTCTTTGGCTTCCCTCTTCTAGGTATACAAGTGATTGCATTCAGGGCCCACCTGGATAATCCCGGCTACTCCTCCCACCAATAGATTCTTAAGTTAACCACATCCACAGAGACTCCTTCCCCAAAGAAGGCAGCGTTCGCAGGTTCTAGGGACTAGGAGGTGGTGTCTTTCGGGGAACATTTTGCAGCCTACCAAACACGTCAACCACAAAATCTAAACAAAACATGAGGAGTCCCTGTATTGCACTGGTACTTGTGTTGGGGGAGGCAGCAGTGAAGTTCAGGAGCGCCATGGTCTGCCCTCTCTGGCAGACGATGGAATAGGTAGGAGGGACATTGTTAAGATTCCCGTCTCACTGAAGGAATGTGAGGCATCACCTGCGACCACAGAGATCAGCAGCCAGGAGGTGGTATCGACGATCAAGAAAAATTGGGTTGATTGATGCAGTGGGACTTTGACTCGGTGCTAACCACCACCTGAAACCCCTTTGATGACTGAAGCCTGGCCTTAAAAATTTTGTTTGCAATGTTTTATTTATTTTCAGAGAGAGAGAGAGAGACATAGCAAGCAGGGGAGGGGTAGAGAAAGAGAGAGGGAGACCGAGAATCCCAAGCAGGCTCTGCACTGTCAGTGCAGAGCCCAACGCGGGGCTCAAACTCACAAATCAAGAGATCGTGACCTGAGCCAAAATCAGGAGTCGGACGCTTAACCGACTGAGCCACCCAGGCATCCCAACAACAGCCAAATTTCTACGTGATGTAGAGCCAGAGTGGATCAGGAGGGTACACAGTGTATAACGTCTTTGTGTTCCTGTTCAACATGGGTGATTTGGACATTTTTCTTTTTTTCAAATAGCATTCCTCATTTTTGTTTTTGTTTTTTTTTTTAAGATTTGATTTTTACATGATCTCTACACCCAACTGGGGGCTTGAACTCACAGCCCCAAGATTAAGAGTCACGTGTTCCACTGACAGAGCTAGCCAGGCGCCCCTCAAATATCATTCCTTGTAATAGAAAGTTTAATTAGCTTCAGAACCTAAGCTTACGAATGACAGTGGTCACACATTTACAGATGTATATCAGGTTAAGAAAGAGTTTTGCTATTTTGCAAAACAATTTGTGATCTTTCTTTGTGATCTGGAAAAAGATAACAAGGCATTAGAATAGGAATTGCCTTGGAAATGTGAACAGGCCCAGCCGTAAAACAGAGGGGTTCAAAGAATAGAGGAAAAAACCTTAAGGAATGGCTACCACTTGGATTCACTTATCCCGTAGAGTCCGTCATGTCAAATTAAATGATATATACCTGGATTCGCTTGGCCTATTCAAGAACGTAGGAGAAATTAAATCTTAAATGAAACCTTTCTCACTGGCTCGTTTATTCGCCAAACATGAATCGAGTGCTTCCTCGGTGGAGGGCCCTGTGACGATAGTGGGGATCCTGGGATCAGGAGGACACACGTCCAGCCACAGCTTGGGAGGGGCTGGGAGCAGCACTCCCATCGGGAAGATGGTGCGAGGTCCCATAAGAGCTGCAGAACAAGGCAAAAAGAAGGAGCTACAACATCGCTCATCAGCAGAGAAACACAAATCCAAACCACACTGAGATACCACCTCACACCCGTCAGAATGGCTAACGTGAACAACTCAGGCAACGACAGATGTTGGCGAGGATGCGGAGAAAGAGGGCCTCTTTTGCACTGTTGGTGGGAATGCAAGCTGGCGCAGCCACTCTGGAAAACAGGATGGAGGTTTCTCAAAAAACTAAAAAGAGAACTATCCTATGACCCAGCAATTGCACTACTAGGCATTTGTCCAAGGGATACAGGTGGGCTGTTTCGAAGGGGCGCGTGCACCCCAATGTTTATAGCAACACTATCCACAATAGCCAAAGTCTGGAAAGAGCCCAGATGTCCATCGATGGATGAATGGATAAAGAAGATGTGGTATATATGGACAATGGAGTATTACTCGGCAATCAAAAAGAAGGAAATCTTGCCATTTGCTACTACGTGGATGGAACTGGAGGGTATGATGCTAAGTGAAGTTAGTCAGAGGAAGATAAATATCCTATGACTTCACTCATATGAGGACTTTACGAGACAAAACAGATGCACATAAGGGAAGGGAAACAAAAATAATATAAAAACAGGGAGGGGGACAACACATAACAGACTCTTAAATATGGAGAACAAACAGAGGCTTGCTGGAGGGGTTGTGGGAGGAGGATGGGCTAAATGGGTCAGAGGCACTAAGGAATCGACTCCTGAAATCATTGTTGCACTAGATGCTAAGCAACTGGGATGCAAATTTACAACAATAAAAAATAAAACAAGTTATAAAAAAAGAAAAAGAAGGGGGTAGGCAGTAGGGCCACAGGTGGATAGCATGCAAGTGTAAGGCCCCTGAGCCAACCACCATCCGGGGCTTTGGGAAAGCACGGGCCCTTCTGTGGCAGGGAATTTTAAGTTCTGCCGTGGCCAGACTCTCAAAAGCCGTGCCCTACAGCTGAGAAAAAACTCGGGAATGGGAAAGTATGTAGCAGTTACTTTTGGATCAGGGATAAATCCGAGAGAAAGATTTCCACCTGAGGCAGGTATGGACCGTGTCTGGAACTCACTTAAACACCCAGCGTAGGGGCGCCTGGGTGGCTCAGTCGGTTAAGCCTCCGACTCCTGATTTTGGCTCGGGCATGATCTCACAGTTCGTGAGTTCGAGCCCTGCACCGGGCTCTGTGCTGACAGCTCAGAGCCTGCTTGGGATACTGTCTCTGCCTCTCTCTCACTCTCTCTCTGAAAATAAACTTAAAAAAGGTATAGTTGGACACAGTGTCAAACTGGGCGTCCTGCAAGGATTTCCTGAAAAACAGGGTGATACCCCCTTGCAGTGACGCCCAGAAACCACGAGGATGGCACCCTTCTCCCGGGGAGAGCCGGGACCTGCTCTACGAAAATGGCATTATTCGCAGGTAACTGCGCGGATACTGGCCATCCCTGAGCTTGGTGGGGTGGGATGAATGGCCTCCGTGGTTTGGAAGGAAGAGCGGCTGGGAGGGAAGGAAGGAGCTGCTCTTGGGCGTCACTGAATTCGAGGAGCTTCGAGTCGCGGCCGGCCGGCGGGGACTGACCCACGCCCGCGTCGAATGGTCCACTCTCTACGCGAACCGGAGCTCAGCGTGTCACAGCGCCGCAGGGTCTCGGGGAGGGCCCGGTGACAGCACCGACCCCCGGAGGACAGCGGGGAGGCTCCGGGGCCAAAACGGTGGCAGCCGCCCGCGTCTTCGGTCAGGGGCTCGGCCGAGCTGGCCCCGGAGCTGAGCCGCCAGGCGTCATTCAAAGCCACGAGCCAGATCCGCCGGAGCGAAGCCTTCAACACTTACTGGGATGGTAGGAGCAAGAGTGAAAACGGGAGAGAGCGCCAGTTCCTCCCGTTTGGTTTTCCTCCAGGGGACGGCGCACCGGTGGGGGTGACCTCACCGTTGAGAGCCAGGGGGACGGCGGAGAGCGGAAGGGCAGGTGGGCGGCGTCTTCCAGGCTTCCTCCTCTTCCCCCCCGCCCCCCGCGAAGGAGGCCTCAGGGGAGGCCCCGACCGTGGCCGCCAAGGCGCCGGGTAAAGCACAGGGGCTGGGGATGCCAACACGAGAAGGGAATGACCTGCCGGGGGCCCGAGGCCTGAACCTCATCTCCGGACATGAAGAACTTAAGACTCACAGCACGTGATCTTTTCCCGGGGTTCGGGGGACGGGGGTGGAGGGCCCGGCCTAGACGTCTCGTCTGCACTCGGCTGCCTGGTTCCTGGTTCCCCCTCCCGGCCCGAGGCGTGTTCCCCTGCTCTCTTCCTTCCTGCCTCTTCTCAGTTCTCCACAATGCCTCTCGGGCCACGAAAAGGTTTCTGCACCAAGATACCGAAGGCAGACCTAAGGGAGGTGACGGTGTGAATCAAACAGGACTTGGGTCCTGCCTGCGGGCGTTATTAAGGCAGGCTCCGCCTCTTCAAACCCCGGGGGGGGGGGGGGGGGGGGGGGGGGCCTGAGAGCTCACTCTATTTCTGTCCGGTCCCGGCACTTTCCCCCATGACAGCGCTGTCCCTTGGTCTACCCCAGCGTGCCCTCCTCTCCAAGTCTGGAAGCTGCCTGCTCACTAGCCACTACATCCTCCTCTGAAGGCTCTGCGTTACTTCCGGTGGAACAGCCTAGAATCACCTTTCCCCTGACATAAAGCATTGCTACTCACCCTGGAGACTCTGTGATAGCAACAGCCCCTTTGACTTAAAAGTTCACTTTGGACAGTGATGTTTCGAGGCCTGCTCGTTCCCTCTTGGCCTCTCGAACACGCTCTTCAAGGGTTTTCCAGATGGGGTAGTGAGTCAAGTCTGACTTCACACATAATCTACTGGTTTGGAGGCTATAACCCTGAAATTAGAGCTGTTTTTTCCTTTTAAACCACTCTGATATCTGCAGTAGGATTTAAAATGTTTTTGAAATGTTTATTTATTTTTGAGAGAGAGAGACAGAGCGTGAGTGGGGGGGAGGGGAGAGAGAGGGAGACACAGAATATGAAGCAGGCTCCAGGCTCTGAGCTGTCAGCACAAAGACCGACTTGGGGCTTGAACCCTTGAACCGTGAGGTCATGACCTGAGCTGAAGTGGGACACTTAACTGACTCAGCCACCCAGGCGCCCCCTGCAGGAGGACTTTAAATGGATGTCTTTCTGAAACTGGCCAGTGAACACATACCCAGATGAATAGCTTACCTAGGCATTTAAAAACCAAAGGCTTGCTCATAAATGGTAGATGAGGAAAGACCATAGAAATACTGTGGGAAAAAAATCTAAAGCTGAATCCCTAAAACCCCGGAATCCTCCTAGGAGGTAAAAATTGGTTCCCTGGTAGACATGCTGACTCTGATTTAAAAATAAAAATAACATACACACACACACACACACACACACACACACACACACACACATCCTTCTTCCGCCTCTGTGTCTGTGTACCTTCCACACAGGGAGATCCTGGTTTTCAGTTTGCCTGGTGGCATCTGGGCAGGTGCTTAGGCAGTTCGATCACGTGGAGAGTAGCAGAGGCTCAAGGTTAAAATTCTGACCATGCATCAAAAGGAAGGAGAAAAGTCTCAGCCTACTGAAATTATAGCGGTTAATGCAAAGGGCAGTGCAGAAAAGTGGTATTGAGTGAAGAAGGGCAGCGGCTCCCTTCTGACATTTACAGGATCCTTTGGAAACTACATGATCCTGTGTTTGAAAGCACCTGCCACATAGTAGGCACTTGAAAAAGAGAATTTAAGGTAAATTTGGCCTTCTCAGAAACTCCTTCGGGGTGCCTGGGTGGCTCAGTCAAATGAGCGTCCAACTATTGATTTTGACTCAGGTCATGATCTCAATGGTTCATGAGATCGAGTCCCACATCAGGCTCTGCACTGAGTGTGGAGCCTGCTTGGGATTCTCTCTTCCTCTCTACCCCTCCCCAGCTTGTGTACACACACACACACACACACACACACACACATACATACACACACTCCCTCTTAAAATGATAAACATTTTAGAAAAAAGAAATGAATCTTCAATCCCACTTACAATTGCACCAAGAACCATAAATACCTAGGAATAAACCTAACCAAAGGTGTAAAAGATGTGTATGCTGAAAACTATAGAAAACATATGAAGGAAATTGAAGACAGAAAGAAATGGAAAAACATTCCATGCTCATGGATTGGAAGAATAAATATTGTTAAAATGTCGATACTACCCAAAGCAATCTACACATTCAATGCAATCCCAATCAAAATTGCAGCAGCATTCTTCTCGAAGCTAGAACAAGCAATCTTAAAATTTGTATGGAACCACAAAAGACCCCCAATAGCCAAAGTAATGTTGAACAAGAAAACCAAAGCAGGAGGCATCACAATCTCAGACTTTAGCCTTTACTACAAAGCTGTAATCATCAAAACAGTATGGTATTGGGACAAAAACAGACACATAGACCAATGGAATAGAATAAATAACCCAGAATTGGACCCACAAATGTAGGGCCAACTAATCTTTGACAAAGCAGGAAAGAGGATCCAATGGAAAAAAGTCTCTTTAACAAATGGTGCCGGGAGAACTGGACATTCAAAAGAATGAAACTGGACCACTTTCTTACACCATACACAAAAATAAACTCAAAATGGATGAAAGACCTAAATGTGAGACAGGAAACCATCAAAACCCGAGAGGAGAAAACAGGCAACAACCTCTTGACCTCAGCCTCAGCAATTTCTTGCTCGACACATCTCCAAACGCAAGGAAATTAACAGCAAAAATGAACTATTGGGACCTCATGAAGATCAAAAGCTTCTGTACAGCAAAGGAAACAATCAACAAAACAAAAAGGCAACTGACGGAATGAGAAAAGATATTTACAATTGACATATCGTATAAAGGCCTAGTATCCAAAATCTATAAAGAGCTCACCAAACTCCACACCTGAAAAACAAATAATCCAGTGACAAAATGGGCAGAAGACATGAATAGACACTTCTCTAAAGAAGACATCCAGGTGGCCAACAGGCACATGAAAAGATGTTCAGCGTCGCTCCTCATCAGGGAAATACACATCAAAACCACACTCAGATACCACCTCACGCCAGTCAGAGTGGCCAAAATGAACGAATCAGGAGACTACAGACGCTGGAGAGGATGTGGAGAAACGGGAACCCTCTTGCACTGTTGGTGGGAATGCAAACTGGTGCAGCCGCTCTGGAAAGCAGTGTGGAGGTTCCTCAAAAAATCAAAAATAGATCTACCCTATGACCCAGCAATAGCACTGCTAGGAATTTACCTAAGGGGTACAGGAGTGCTGATGCAGAGGGGCACTTGTACCCCAATGTGTACAGCAGCACTTTCAACAATAGCCAAAGTATGGAAAGAGCCTAACTGTCCATCAACTGATGAATGGATAAAGATGTGATTTACATATATGATGGAATACTACTTGGCAATGAGAAAGAATGAAATCGTGCCATTTGCAGCAATGTGGATGGAACTGGAAGGTATTATGCTAAGTGAAATAAGTCAGGCAGAGCAAGACAGGTCTCCTATGTTTTCACCCCTGTGTGGATCTTGAAAAACTTAACCATGGGCGAAGGGAGGAAAAAATAGTTACAAACAGAGAGGGAGGGAGGCAAACCACAAGAGACTCTTAAATACAGAAAACAAACAGGATTGATGGGGTGGGGAGGTGGAGGAGAAGGGAAAATGGGGGATGGGCATTGAGGAGGGCACCTGTTGGGATGAGCACTGGGTGTTGTGTGGAAGCACCCTGTACACACTGTTAGCCAATTTGACAAAAAATTACATAAAAAAATAATAAAATGAATAAGGAAATGAAGAGGGTTGTTCTTGTAACCAGTTATAATAGTGCCTTTTTATTGAGGACCTACTATGTGTCAGCTTACAGGGAAGTCTACGAATGCTCATTCCCGTCTGATCTTTCGCTCCTTCCTAGACACAGCGGAAAACCACGTTGCCAGTCCATGAGTCATTACGCAGAAGCCAGTGAGTGGGCTATTCCCACGCTCTCTCTCCCCCTCAGCACGCGTGGCTACCCAACGTTCCAATGATGAAGCAAACCTGGAAGCAGCCTGGATCCCCGGGTCCCCTGACAGCAGAGAGACCCTGCCAGCTGCCATCAGAATTTACGCGAACAAAAGCACCTTTGTTACTGGCATCAGCTAGCAGCTAGGTTAACTAGTAACATACAGCTAGTATTTCTGTTGTGAGGAGTGTTTAAACATTTTAATTGCAAAAGTAGTAGTGCCTGTATTCTTTTTGGTTTATTTTCCTTCAGCTTTCGGGAGGTTTAGCTGACATATAAAATTGGAAGATATTTCAAGGCACATCGTGGTGATCTGATATACCTACACCCTGTAAAAGGATTCTCTCCATCTAGTTAACGAACACATCCAACGCCTCACATACTTGTCTTGTTTTGTTTTGTTTTCTTGGTGAGAACATTTAAACTGTACTGTCTCGGCAAATTTCAATTATATAACACAGTGTTTCTTATCAATTACAGTCACCATGTTTTCCACGAGACCCTCGGGTTTTGTTCATCCTATCCCCGAAAGTGCATACGCTTTTACCTGCCTTCCGTATTTCCCTCAGCCCCCACTTTTCTACTCCCAGTTTCTGTTTCTACCAGTCTTTGTTTTTTTGCCTGTTTGTTTTTTAGAGAGAGAGAGAGAGCGTGCAAGTGGGGAGGGGGCAGAGGGAGAGACAGAATCATAAGCAGGCTCTCCGTCCAGGGCAGAGCCTGACACAGGGCTCGATCTCACAAGCATGAGATTGTGACCTGAGCCGAAATCAAGAGTCGGATGCTTAACCACCTGAGCTACTTAGAGCCACGCAGGAACCCCTGACTTTTCATTTTTTTTTTTTAAAGATTCCACATATAAGTGATACCACACAGCGTTTATTTCTCTCTCTGGCTCCTTTCACTCAGCATAATGCGTTCAAGGTCCATCCGTGTTGTCACAAATGGCAGAATTTCTTTCGATCCCATGGCTGAGTGCTATTCCGTTAGGGTTCAGGTTACTTCCATCTCTTGGCTATTGTGAATAATACCTCAGTGAACATGGGAGTGTTCTATCTCTCCATGACCCTGTGTTTGTCTCCTTTGCACACACACCCAGAAATGGGATGGCTGGATCATCTGGCAGTCCTAGTTTTAATGTTTTGAGAAAGTCCCTATAGTAGCTGCGCCAGTTCCAAAACTGGACTCAGATTCCTTGACCTCCACATCCTCATCAACACTTGTTATTTCCTTCCTTTTTGATCAAAGCAATTTGAACAGATGCCCGGTGATATCTCATTGTGGTTTGCCTTTGCGTTTTTCTAATGTTGAGCACCTTCTAATGTACCTGTTGGCTATTTGGATGTCTTCTCTGGAGAAATGTCTATTCAGTCCCTCTGCCCATTGTTAAATCAGATTGTTTTTTGTAATTGAGGTGCGTGAGTTTTTCATATGTTTTGTATAGTAACCCCTTATGAAATATATAAAGAATATTTTCTTTTTTAAATGTGTATTTATTTGTTTTTTTTTTAATTTTTTTTTAATGTTTATTTATTTTTGAGACAGAGAGAGACAGAGCATGAACAGGGGAGGGGCAGAGAGAGAGGGAGACACAGAATCTGAAACAGGCTCCAGGCTCCGAGCTGTCAGCACAGAGCCCGACGCGGGGCCCGAACTCACGGACCGTGAGATCGTGACCTGAGCCGAAGTTGGACGCTTAACCGACCGAGCCACCCAGGCGCCCCAATGTGTATTTATTTGTTTAATGTTTATTTATTGTTGACAGAGAGAGACAGAGCGTGAGTGGGGGAGGGGCAGAGAGAGAGGGAGACAGAGAATCTCAAGCCGGCTCCACGCTGTCAGCACAGAGCCCGATGTGGGGCTCGGACTCACGAACTGTGAGATCATGACCTGAGACAAAATCAAGAGTTGGACACTTAACCGACTGAGCTACCCAAGCACCCCAAGAATATTTTCTCCCATTCTGTAGACTGGCTTGATTCTGTCGATGGCTTCCTTTGCAGTGCAGAAGCCTTTTTATTTAATGTAGTCTCACTTGTTTATTTTGTTTTCATTGTCTTTACTTCTGGTGTTTAATCCAAAAAAAAAAAACTCCAAAAATTCACCCAACCACAAATGTGAAGCCCACTGTTGAGATCACAACTTTCCGACGAGCTATTAATTTATTTGCTGCTGGCAAATTTGAACGCTGAGTCATGTAGCCCTCCCTATGCCTGTCATAGCTCCTGTGAAAATATCTATAAAATGAGAAACTACGATTATTTACAAATGTCTAAAGCACAAGATCCTTCCAAACCTTCAGCGCTTCTCACTTCTGTTGGTGGGGAGAGTGGAGAGAACGTGGGTTTTGGAGTCAGACAGGTAGGTTTGTATCCCGTCTTTCCCAATTACTGACCTTACTTGGGGAAAACTATTTATCCTTCCTGATGTAGCACAGCAGAGTGATTAAGAGAGATTTCTGGAGCCAGAGCGCAGAAGTTTGCATCCTGATGTTGCTACTCAATACCTGTGTAGCCTGAGGTAAGGTGTATCAATTATCTGTATCTCAGATGCCTTGAAAACAAAATCGGGATATTAAATAGTGCTAATCTCCTGGGGTTGCTGACAGGATTAACGCATCTATGTAAAGGCTTAGAATAATACCCAACACATATTAGCAATGTATAAGAATTCGCTGTAATTATTATCAAATAGAGAAGATAATAATTCTGATTATATCACTGGATTATGGGAGGCTTAAATGAGATGATCTGTATAAAGTGTATCGAGTAATCAAGGAAAACTTTTAGGATATTTGGCGTTCCTCACTTTCCTTCACTTAACCCCATGCCCCAACACACTGTCTCGCAAACACAAACATGAGTCTATCAACACACAACGCAGATTATTCTCAGATAATCCACAACTTTCCAAAAGACGTCAACGTCATTAACTGACATCTCTTTTGGCTGGCCATTTGATTTCTTACTTTTCTTCATTCTAGGCTCCTTGAAAGCAGCGCAGCCACAAGAATAACAAATTCCATTTCCTCCCTAGCTACGCGGCTATTCACATTCTCTCCTTCACATTCACTAGGTTTGCTAGTTTGCGTTTTTTGAGGAATTGGTTTTCGTCTGGGTGGTGAAATTGATGAGTGTAGACGTGTTCATACTCAAAAGAATAGCACTTAAAGTTAATATGAAAGAATATGTATGAGAAACACCAGGAAATTGTTTCACAATAACAGCAAGGGAATTACCCTTTACAGGAATTAAAATGCAGTATGAAGCAATTTTAATCAAGATTGCGGCACAGGCGCAGGAATTAACAGATAACGTAGTGGAACCGAGGCACAAGCTCAGGAAGAATTGTGAATATACACGGGAAATACATTAGAAAAGTGCTTTAGTTTAAACCTCAACCCTTCTACTTCTTAGGCTACAACGATGAAAAAGTATTTATGTTATGTCTCCTTGAATAATTTGCCATGTTATCATTGGGTAGTGTTTCTTTTTTTTTTTTTTTTAATTTTTTTTAACATGTATTATCTTTGAGAGAGGGAGACAGACAGAAAGCAGGGGAGGGGCAGAGAGAGGGAGACACAGAACCAGAAGCAGGCGCCGGGCTCTGAGCTGTCAGCACAGAGACCGACGCGGGGTTGGAACCCATGGACGGTGAGACCATGACCCGAGCTGAAGTCGGCTGCCCAACGGACTGAGCCACCCAGGTGCCCCAATGTTACTCTTTGTCCCTGATGGTATTTCTTGTTCTCATTTCTACTTCGATATCAACAAAACTACTGCAACGTTCACTTCGTTGGTATAAGCACTATGTCACTTCCTTCATGTTCTTTGCTTTTAAGTGCTCTCCATCTTTACGCACAAAGTGGGTGCTCAAAGACAGTATCCAATTGCATCTTGCTGTTTGTATCCATTTTAAGAATCCCTGACTTTTAACTGATGCCTTTGGATGACTCACATTTAAAATTATTACTGATGTGGTTGGATTAAAATCTGAATCTCACTATTTCCTATTTGGTCCATCTTTGTCTCTCCTCCTTTCTGCCTTCACTAGGGTACATGGAACATTTTTATTCAATTTTATCTTTTCTATCTACTCATTGTGTATACCTTTCAGAAAGTTTGTTAATTGTTGTTCTAAGGTTTATATATACGTTTTAATAAATATTGGTCTGCCTTCAAATAAAAGGGGACTACCCCCCTCCCCCTCATGTTCCCTTGAAATTTACGATAGTCAAATGTCATCAGTCCAAAATGAGGATTTCGGGGACAGTTTTGTTTCTCTAAGGCAGGCACGACCCTTCTGGTTTTTCCTCCTTTATTCTTCCTCCTAGCGGGAGAATATAATGCCCGGAGACGGAATGGGTATCTTATGCTCATAAGCAACAAAACCACTAAATGAGGTTGTTATGAACAGGATGATATCTAAGAGTAATTTTTGATGACCTCTTTGAGCATTTCTACCAACCTTGTTTGCCAACCACCACACTTTTGGTTGTCTGAGTGAAAAAAAAAAAAGTCTGCTTATTTAAGCCAGTATTTTTCAGGTTATCTTTTACTTACAGCAGAATCCAAACAAACTTCATACACAGGTACTATTTTTATTTCCCTTTTACAAATGAGGACCTGATCACAAAAAGCTTGGGAAGAATTCTCAAGCGTACATGGGTATTTTACCAAATGAGACCATGTTGTGAGTCATAAAATAAACCTTCATGCATTTAAAAATAGAAACCGTATCAATTATGTTCATGGACCACAAAGGAATTAAACTAGAAATTAGTATCAAAAACATACTCAGGGGCACCTGGGTGACTCAGTGGGTTGAGCTTCTGACTCTTGATTTCCGCTCAGGCCATGATCTCACGGTTCATGGGTTCAAGCCCCGCATCAGGTTCTGCACTGGCAGTGTGGAGCCTGCTTGGGATTCTCTCTCTCTCCCTCCCTCTCTCCCTCTCTCTCTCTCTCTCTCTCTCTCTCTCTCTCTCCCCATCTCCCTCCTCAAGAAATAAATAAACTTTAAAAAAAAACCTAAAAAACCCTCAAATATTTTTGAATTAAATAACATACATATAAATCTTAAAGTAAAGTTATCGAAATGAATTAAAATTATAATGTAAAACATCAAAATTTATGAAATGCACTTAATCAAAACTTACAAAGAATTTTAATTTTTTTAATGTTTATTTATCTTTGAGAGAGAGAGAGAGAGAGAGAGAGACAGAACACAAGCAGCAGAGAGAGAAAGAGAGAGAGACACACACACACACACACATACACAGAATCTGAAGCAGGCTCCAGGCTCTGAGCTGTCAGCACAGAGCCTGATGGGGGCTCAAACTCATGAACCACAAGATCATAACCTGAGCCAAAGTCGGACACTTAACCAACTGAGCAACCCAGGCGCCCCATAAAGAATTTTAGAATATTAAATGCTTATGTCTAACGACATCTATTATATTTAATTATATTTAATGAAGGATTAAAAGAAGAAAATGTTAAAACAGTAACCTAGCTCTCAACTTTAAGAAATTATGGAGAAAGAACAAATTAAATGCAAAATAAGCAGAGGGAGGAAATAGTAAAGATTTGAGCAGAAAAAGTAAACTGAGAAAAGGAAACCATAGAAAAAAAGTCAGTCGAATCAAAAGTCGGTTCCTTGAGAATATCAATAAAAGTGATAAACTTCTAGCCATTCTGATCAAGAAAAAAAAGAGAACACACAAATTACCACTATCAAGAATGGAAGAGGAGGGAGGCGCCTGGGTGGCTCAGCCGGTTAAGTGTCAGACTCTTGACTTCAACACAGGTCACAATCTCACAGTTTGTGAGTTTGAGCCCCACATTGGGCTCTGCACTGACAGCACAGAGTCTGCTTGGGATTCTCTCTCTCTCTCTCTCTCTCTCTCTCTCTGCCCCTCCCCTGCTTGCATGCTCCAAACAAATAAGTAAATACATAAATAGACAAATAAATAAAACTTAAGAAAAAAAGAATGGAAGAGCAGGTATCAATACTGCCTATACAGACATTAAATAAATGGTCAGGGAATGTGACAAATTACTCCAAGTCCAAAAATGTAACACTTTACACAAAATGCATGATGCATACCTTCAGAGCTAATTACCAAAACCCACTCTAAATGAAATAGGTAATCTAAACAACCCTACATCTTTACTAAAGAAATTGAGTTGGTCACTGAAAAAATTTTCCAAAACAAAGAAAACTCCAGGCCTAGAGGGTTTCACTGGCAAATCCTACCAAACATTTAAAGAAGAAGAAATACCAATTCTACACAATATCATCCGGAAAGCAGAAAAGAAACACCTCTTTTCCCATATTATGATTCCAGCATTACCCCAATATCAAAAACAGACAATGACATTACAGGCCAATGTCTGTTAAGACCAGTAACTCTCATGAACATAAACGTAATACATAATAAGGATAATGCATCAAAAACAAATGGGTTTCATCCCCAAAATGACAGACTGGTTTGACATTTGAAAATCTATCAATATATTTTAACATAGGAACAGACATTATAGAGGAAAAGTCATATGATCACATCAGTAGACGCAGAAAAAGTATTCAACAAATTTCAAAAGCAAATCCTAATCCAAATGTCTCAAGAAACTTGGAAGTGAACAGCTCACACAACCTAATAAAGGTCAGAGATGAAAATTCCTCCAGTTCACAGCACCCTTCATGGTGAGAGTATGAATGCTTTTCCCCTAAGTTCAAGAGCTAGGCAAAGATGTCTTCTGAACATCATGCTTTAAATTATAAACTATTTTGTAAATCAAAAAAAATATTTGAAATAAAGAATTCAAACTGTGTCTAATAGCAGAAAACATCATTGTCTATGTAGAATGCAAGGTCAAACATGAAGTAACGCACATTCTTTTAACAGCAATGAACAAGCAGAGTTTGAAGTCAAAAATACAATCCCGCTGACACTAGCACAAAGGAAACAATAATTAGGTATGAAATGTACAAAATATGTACAAGATCAGAGTGATGGAATCAGAGCAAGACCTAAGTAAATGGAGAGATATACCATAATCATCGATTGGAAGACTCAGTATTGTTAAAATGTTGGTCATCTCTGATCTCATCCACAAGTACAACACAGTCTAATCAAAATTGTCAAGCTTTTTGTAGATATTGACAATCTCATTCTAAAATGCATATATAAAGGCACAGAAACTAGAATAGCCAAAACAATTCTGAAAAAGAACAATGTTCAAACACTCAAACTGTTCAATCTCAAGGCTTATTATAAAGCTACAGTGAGCACTGTGGTGCCAGCAGGAGGAGATAGTTTTATCACTTCTTTAATGCAACAAATAACAGAATCAGAAAGGGACACACACAAATAGAGACAAGTGATTTTTAACAACGGTGCAGAGGCAATTCAATAGATAACCTTTTTAACAAGCGGTGATGGAACAATAGAACATTTGCGAGCATAAAAATAAACTTTGCCACACACTGCACAACTTATACTAAAAACAGCTAAAAATCTGTGTGATAGGTTTGCCAAAGAGCTTTTAGATAAAACACCAAAAGCATGACCCGTCCAATAATAAATTGATAAATTGGACTTCATGAAAGTTTAGAACTTTCGCTCCGTAAAAGACACTGCTAATGGAATGAAAAAGAAAAAAAGGTGCAGATGGGGAACCATTTTTTCAAATAACATACATGATCATGTGATTATATATTCTCTCCATAATAGAGAGTTGGGTTAAAACTCAACAACAGCACAAACAATAAATGGGTCACAGTTCTGAGCGGACATTTCACCAAAGAATATCTAGAGACTGCAAATGCACGTCGGAAGAGTTATCCGACATTTTTCGTTAGAGAAATGGAAGTTAAAATAGCAGTAAGTTATCACTATACCTTTATTAAAAGACAAAAAGGGGGGAGGGAAAGGTACCGCTGAGGATGTAGAATATCTGTAAGTTGGTGGGGATGCAACCCAGCAACCCCACTCTGAGGCATTTACCCAAGCAAGTCGAGAGCTTATATTCACACAAAAACCTGCACATGAATGTTCATAGCACTTTATCCATAATTGCCAAAATCTGAAAACAAACCAGTTGTCTCTCACTGAGCTAATATAAACCAAACTATGGTATATTCATAACACACAATACTGAGAAATGAAAGGGAAGGCACTTATCGATTGATCTGTGCAACAATGTGGATGGTCTTCCAATGCATCTTTCTGAAAAGAAGCCTAACGAAAAAGCTGCGTCTTGTGTTATTCCGTTTATATGGCATTCTAGAAAAGGCCCAGGTATAGGGATGGAGAACATGACCAGTGGCTTTCGGGGACTGGGGACAGGAGGGAGATTACAATGGGTCAGTGCGAGCTGAGTTCGGTGGTTTTCGACCCCTTCCGTGCGGTGCCACGAGAGCGTTTGTCAAAACCCTGAGAGCTGTACGCTACAAAGATTTAGTTTTAGTGAAAATATGTTAAAAATCAAACAGGATGTCACAGGAAGTGAAGATGGAACGCAGACTGTGACAAACGACTGTAACAGTAAAACGTACATCAGAACCATACCGGAGGAGGTGGGGAAGAAAAGGGCTGGCTTACGTAAGCGACCTTGGAAAATGTTTTGACCAGACACTGTAAGCTTGAAGACAAAAAGACCCGCACACAAAGCTGGTACTCTAATTGTTAAATTTGGGTGTCACAAGACTAAGGGTTAGCAAATCTGAAATTGCTGTACATGTAAAAAAATAAGTAAAATACAGTGTAGTGATGACAGCCAGGCTTCTCATTGCCAGAGAAAGAAGTTACAATTAAGCAAAGGGGAATGCTCCAAAGAACCCTCTGGTAGGAGATTGGAGTTGGAACCAGCTGAAGAACTCATGTTTGTTTTAGAATGTATACGGTTATACAGATGAATGAATAGAAAGATAATTATGCTTATATTTCTACAAGTATAGATTCTGGACACTTGGATTAGTTTGCATACCTTTAATTCATAGCTCTGTCTCAAGGGCCTAGAAACAATGACACGCCGGTAAGAATACACACATGGCTCCCAGATTTCCGTCTTTCAACGTCATTTCCTAATGAAAGGAGCCAGGGCCCCTTGGGCGATGGTTAGTTCCAGGCCTTGGTGACACACCTGGAACATCTTGCGATGCCAGAAAGCACAGAAGTGCAAAAACGGAGAGGGAAGTGGATAGAAGTATTGTCAACAGGACACAGGCGCCGATCTGAAAAAGACCCAAATGGCCAAAGGCAGAATAATGTGAAAAAAAATGGTAGTTTTGGATTAAAACCCGATGAATAAAACTAACAGCTGTGAGCCCAAACTGATGTAAATAAATGATGGAAATCATAAATGAATGGTGATAAAAGGGCAACTCTTGCTTTTAATGAATACACGTAGAGGGAATGTGAGAAATAGATCATTGCCATTAGAACATCAGTGATAGGAGCACCTGGGCGGCTCAGTCGGTTAAGCGACCGACTCTTGATTTTGGCTCAGGTCATCATCTCATGGTTTGTGAGATCTCATCCCATGTCAGGCCCTGGGCTGACAGCATGGATCTCGCTTGGGATTCTCTCTCTCTCCCTGTCTCTCTGTCCCTCCCCCGCTAGCGCTCTCTCTCTCCCTTCCTCCTTCTCTCTATCTCTGTCTCTCTCTCAAAATAAATAAATAAACTTTAAAAAAGCAACATTAGTGATCATTGTAGCAGGCAAGATCCACTCTGAAAAGTAATAATAGTTGGCCAAAGTTTAACAGAAATGAGACACTTGCGTAGACTCAAAAGTATCTCCTCCCCAAAATTAATGACTTCGGTGGCTTTAACATATGCTCCCAAAACTTATGACACATCTTGGGAAGGATAGCGTAATTTTTCATATACTTGACCACGAACGGGGCTTCACGACGAGTTTCTTAGGTACAGAACACGGAAAGGAAGAACAAGACCTTTCAGAGTGGAGAAATGTGGCAGACGGCAACTTCACCAAGTGATTGAGGTTTACATCTCCTATAAGACTTACTGATACCATGAATGACCTCATATGCTGCAATGTAAAAGGCACAGCATTTGTGTGCTATTCATCCCCAAGTCGATAGCTTCAGTCTAATCAAGAAAAAAGTACATTAGAAAGAAACCAAATTGAGGACCATTCAACGAGCACCTGACCAGAGTTTCAAGGTTGCGAAAGATAAGGAAAGACTCAGGAAGTTTCAGACTGGGGGAGACCAGGGGGGCATAGCAAGCAAATGAAAAGTGGCACCCTGGATTGGGTTCTCAAACAAAAAAAGGAGAGGAGTAGAAAAACGGATGCAATCCAAACAAAGTCCACAGTTTAGTAAACAGTAGTGTTCCAACATTAATTTCCTAGCTCCGATCACTTTATCACGTTTATGCAAGAAGTTAACACACCAGGGAAGGAATGCTAAATGGTGTTGAGGAACTCTGTACAAAAATCTTTGCAACTCTTTTAAGTATAAAATTGTTTTAAAACATTAAAAAGAGACTCAAGACTGCGAGATAATATTTGGAGGAAACATAACAAAGAGTTATTCTAAATATGTCAGGTGAATCTATATGTTGAAAAGAAAAACAAGCCACTAGAAGAGCAGGCAAGGAAGACACACAAGACATTCACAGAAAAATACAAATGGTTAGTAAATACATGAAAAGATGCTCCGAGAAAAGACTGTAGAGTTTAAGTAATTATTGCAAAGCACCAGTGGTTCGGTTACGGTATGGACACACTGGGATACATTTCTTTGATCACTGTGTGTGTGTGTGTGTGCGCGTGTGTGTGTGTGTGTGTGTGTGTGGGTGTGCGCGCGCGCGCACTCACATATCCGTTCCTACGCATTCATGGATACATGCATATGCACGTTGTGGACATGATTACTACAAACACGTATTCTAAGTTGGTGCATCCAAATGTGGGATTTGTGTGCGTACATGATCATAGTGTTTTGCGAAATTCCAAGTCATTTAGAACACAAACAAGGTTTCTAAAATGGTCGTAAGGTTGCAGAAATTATGAGTGGGCTGAAATTCTGTTGTGAGAGAAGGGGTGGACACGGGTGAGGAAGAGGAACACCCTCCCGGCAGAGCTTGCCAGAGTGACTATTTCCATTCACACTAACTCATTCACACCACTGCATACAGGCCCGGCACATGACTGAGTTCTCAGTAAATCTGAATCAAACCGATTATGGGAGTGAGAGAAGGGAAGAAATGAAGCCTATCACAAAAATAACTACTTAAAGCAGAGAAAAACTCGACGATACATGATTTAAGGAAAGGAAAATTATGAAGTTATAAACAGATACTTCTTAGCAATGTTAATAGGTACCATGAGCGTGCTTTGAAACACAAGAAAGGTTTGGATTCTATTTACAGCATTCAAGATGTCAGATTTAGACGAATTTCAGTGGCTCAACCAAACTATACTTAAGGCCATTCTTTTGCTTTATTCTAACTCTGTTTATAATTTTTAATGGTCCTTTAGCATAATTACTGATACAAGTGATCAAATGGAAATGCATGTATTTTTTAAGTATATTTATTTATTTTGAGAGAGAGAGAGAGAGAGAGAGAGAGCAGGGGAGGGGCAGAGAGAGAGGGAGAGAGAGAATCCCAAGCAGGCTCCACACTGTCAGCTCAGAGCTTGACTCAGGGCTTGAGCTCATGACCTGAGCCAAAACCAAGAGTCCGACACTTAACCGACCAAGCCCCCCAGGCACCCCTGAAAATGCATATTTATAGCTTTCATGCTGTGAATATCTTTAGCATAGTTTGGTACACCAGATTTATGTCTTAAAATGAATCTTGATTCCTCTCGATTGGAGATGTGACAAATCTCATATTTATATTCAATATATGCATGAATTCAGCTATTTGGAAGTTAGTAGATAGAAATCACTGGGCACTGTCTTTGGAACATACATGAATATTCAATAATTTTTTAAAAGTTCACTGATGATATTGAATTAAAGAAGTGACGCCAGAACTCTGAGTATGTCAATCTTCCATCTGAGAGTAGTATTCCCAAAGTCAATTACATAAAATTATATTTATTTATAATATTATATATAATTATATTCATACATTTCTATATAAAAGTAATAACTAAGAGCGCAGGCACGCAAGTGTTGAGGAAATAAATTCTAAGGTAATGGTTACTAATAATAGTGAATTCGGAGTTTTTTTCATATTTATTTGTTTATTTTTGAGGGACGGGAGGGGCAGAGAGAGAAGGAGATAGAATCCCAGACATACTGCGTGCTTAGCATGGAGCCTGACACAGGGCTCAATCCCACAACCCCGGGATCGTGACCCGAGCCAATATCAAGAGTTGGGCGCTTAAGCAACTGAGCCACCCAGGTGCCTTGTGAATTCATTTTAGATTTGCTCCCTAAATGGTTACCTGGACTTTAATTTGGTTTTTGTTAATATTTACTGATGCAAAAATTTAATTTGGTATTCAATGATATTTGAAGATGCAAAAATTTGATATACTATAATTTTTATAGTAAACCTGTGCATATATGGTTTTACTACCAAGGAAATACAGCAGGGGAAAGTGACTTCATGACAAATAACTTGTCTTTGGGAGTAAGATATAAGTATTAATTGTAGATGCTAATAGAACATATGAGTTGAAGTGGTAGGTTGTCAACCAATGTAAGATGCATAAACTCTAAACAACTAGAAAAAAATAAAGAAAATTCCACCATCAATTACGAGGCACCTGGGTGGCTCAGTTGGTTGAGCATCTGACTCTTGATGTCGGCCCAGGTCATGATCCCAGGGTTGTGGGATCGAGCCCCGTGTCGGGCTCTGCACTGAGCATGGAACCTGCTTGGGATTTTTCTCTCTCTCTCCCTTTGCCCCTCTCCTCTGCTCACTCTCTATGTGTATAAAAAATAAATAAAATAAAAATTTTAACAAGAAAATTCCATCAATTCAACAACAGTTCAGCAATATTATATATATATACACATATATATATATGTATATATATATATACACATATGTATATATATAAAATATAAAATAAGATAGCAGGGTTAAAATAAAACATTCTAGAAATTGTAATAAATGTGAATACATTAAATTCCCCTATTAAAATCAGAGATTTCAAAATAGCAGAAAACAAAGCAAAACATACAAAAATAACACAACCATAAGCTGTTCATAACAGATACTCTTAAAGTGTAATGATACAGAGAGTTTAATAATAAAAGATGGGAAAAGACTTATAAATGAATTGCTAAAAGAATCAAAGGAGAGGGGTATTATACATATCAGACAAAACAGGATTCAAGGTTAAAAAAAAAAACAGTGGAAAGGATAAGCAAAGACTTACTTTTCCTTAATTTTTTTGTTTTTTTTTTTTTACATTTTATTTATTTTTGAGAAACAGTGAGACAAAGCGTGAGCGGGGGAGGGGCAGAGAGAGAAGGAGACAGAATCTGAAGCAGGCTCCAGGCTCTGAGCAAGCAGTCAGCACAGAGCCCGATGCGGGGCTCGAACCCACAAACCGTGAGATCATGACCTGAGCCGAAGTCGGACGCTCAACCGACTGAGCCACCCAGGCGCCCCTTCCTTACTTTTTTTAAAGTAATCTCTACACCCAACGTGGGGCTTGAACCCATGACCCCGATATCAAGAGTCAGATGCGCTGCTAAGCCAGCCAGGTGCCCCATCAATGGTATCTTCTTCGATAAATAGTGTAATAGATCAAGACGCAATCATCGCCATCAACTTCTATGTACCCAGTTACACAATTTTAAAATTAATTCATATTTTTATTGTGGTAAAAACACTTAACATGTTCCCTCCTAGATGTTTAAGTGTAAAACACACTATTCGTTTTGCACGTGTGAAATGTTATACGTGTTGATAGGCAATTTCGTACCCCACATCTCTCCCAGCCCCTGGCAGCCACCATTCTATTCTTTGCTTCTGTGAGTTTGACCGTACTCGGTGTCTCATGTTAGTGGACTCACGCGGGATTCGTCCTCCTGCAACTGGCTCATTTCACTCAGCGTAATGTCCCCAAGATTCCTACATGTTAGCACATGCTGCAGGGCTTCCTGCTTATTATAAGGCTCAATACTATTCCATTGTCCGTATCTACTACATTTTCATTACCCATTCACCCATCGACGGATATTTAGGTTGTTTCCACATCTTGGCTATTGTGGATAGTGCTAAATAAATTTACATAAATTTATCTCTTGGATAAATGCCCAGAAATGGGATAGCTGGATCACATAGTTCTATTATTAATTTTTGAGGACACGCCATGCTCTTTCCCACTTTACGTGCCCACCAGCAGTGCACAAGGGTTCCCTTCTCTCCACATCCTCACCAGCACGTTATTTCAAGTCTTGGATTGTGGCCATTCCTAACAGATGTGAGGTGATATCTCAGTGTAGTGTTTCCACTATTTTTTATTTCAGCCATTCTCACAGATTTATGGTGATTTTGCATTGTGCTCTTAATTTGCATTTCCCTCGTGGTAAGCAATACTGAATATCTTCTCATGTGCTTCTTTGCCGTTTGCATATCTTCTTTGGTGACATGTCTCTGCAAGTGTTTTGCCCATTTTTTAATTATGTTGGTTGCTTTTCCACTCTAGAGCTTGGAGAGCCCTTTATATATTCTGAATACAAGTCCTTTGTCAACTATGCAATTTACAAATATTTTCTCCCAGTCCCTATCTTTTCTTTCTTTTTTAAAAATAATGTTTAATGTTTATTTATTTTTGAGAGAGAGATGCAGAGCACAAGCCGGGGAGGAGCAGAGAGAGAGAGGGAGACACAGAATCCGAAGCAGGCTCCAGGCTCTGAGCTGTCAGCGCTGAGCCCGACGTGGGGCTCGAACCCACGAACCACAAGATCATGACCTGAGCCGAAGTCGGACGATTAACTGACTGAGCCACCCAGGCGCCCCTCTATCTTTTCCCTCTCTTAACAGTGCCTTTCACAGAACACATTTTTAAATTTTGGTTAAGTGTATACATAGGTATTTCATTGCCTTTGGAGTGATTGTAAATGCCACTGTATTTTTAATTTTGGTTTCCAAATGTTCATTGCTAACGTATGGAAATACAATTGATTTTTGTGAGTTGGCCTTGTACAATACGACATTACTGAACATACCTACCACTTCCAGGAGACTTGTAGATCTCTTGAGATTGCATGTAGGCAATTATGCCCTCTGCAAATAGGAACAATATAACTCCTTCCAATCTGTATGCCTTTTACTCTTTACTTTTTTTTTTGCCTTTTTTGTTTCTTTGGCCTTCCAGTACTTTGTTGCATATCACATTTTGAAATTACAAATTATGTTTTATCTATCGCTTCATAGGTCAAATGTTTCAATGTTATATTCTCGATATTTGGTTACTTTCTTAATCAAATACAGTAAAATTCAATATATAAATTTAATATAACAGAATGAGTCAGATTTGTCCATAAATAACATAATTTATAATATATCCATCAAATAATTGTATTTTCATTTGCTTCAAATGGCAGGATTATTAGTAGTAAGGGTACGAGATGGAATTAATTAGATGGAGTTTCTCATGTGATTTGCTTGCCTAGTTTCACTTAGAAAGGCAAAGGATGCCTTGGAAGTCATTTTCCCATGGTTACAGATGTTTAACTCTCTGTAACAATTGTCCTTTGTGCTCCGGTATTCAGTGGTCATTCCTGTGGCAATAATTCACATCATAAAAGCTCTTTGAAATGCACTGATAATATTTTTCCCTATTAAAGATAAAGAACTTAGGCAAAGACAGAGTCGACGAATGTTATCACAGCAGCAATACCAGAGCAGGTAAGAATCATGCCATTTTATTCACCTGACAGCTGTCTTTGTTTCATGAATAGTTAAATCAAATAATAGCCACATTTAATGAGAAAAATATTTTCCTGGGCTTCATGAACTCCTGTGACCCTATGACAATGCTTCCTTCTATACTCTCCCAGAAAATGTCTTGCATTACTCTTGTTCCTTGAATCTGCTTTGTATGTTTTCTAGCTGTTTGTCTCATCTACTTTATTGCAAACCCCAAAAAAGAGAGAAACTGTTTCTGATTCACCTTTGTTGTATACCAAGAAGCACCAACTCAGTGGCTAGTATATTATACTCAGAAAAAAGTGCCTGAATTCACGATTTATTGTTAGTCTCAGTCCCAAGGAACTAGAACCGTGGTAGCTGAGCTCATGCTATCCATCTTCCATCTACAGCTTCTGATTTGTAAACAACCAATAGGTATAAATTAATATTAAACAGATCACAATTTCCTCCCCAAGTAGATTATACAGTGTGAAAATTGGCTCAGTGTAAAACTCAGAGCTAGATAGGGTGGAACCTGGGAGTCCTATCAGTTATTTCAGACCTAGGACCCATTGGCACAGTAAAGTCGTATTTTTTCCCCCAATGGCTTAACTTCGGGTATTTATAGTGGCCAGATTTATTAGCTAATCAGTAAAATTCCACATTCTGATTTTAGAGTCGTGTTTGCATTTATTAGATTGTTCAGTTAAAGTGGTAAATGACTACCTGCCATTTGCTCCTAGGGTCAAAGCAAGCGAGAAAGCAGGAAAGTAGGAAGGCAGGGAGGAAAACAACAAAGGAACAGAGAAAATAAAACCAAACAAAAACATGCTCACTACCATGCATTAAAAATAAGGCCACAGACTCAGTCGGTTAAGCAGCCGACTTCGGCTCAGGTCATGATCTCACGGTCCGTGAGTTCGAGCCCCGCGTCGGGCTCTGTGCTGACAGCTCAGAGCCTGGAGCCTGTTTCCGATTCTGTGTCTCCCTCTCTCTGACCCTCCCCCGTTCATGCTCTGTCTCTCTCTGTCTCAAAAATAAATAAACGTTAAAAAAAAAAATTTTTTTTTTAATTATTAAAAAAAATAATAAGGCCACAGAAGGGGCATCTGGGTGGCTCAGTGGGTTAAGCATCCAACTTCAGCCTAGGTCACGATCTCACGGTTCGTGGGTTCAAGCCCCGCACTGGGCTCGGTGCTGACAGCTCAGAGCCTGGAGTCTGCTTCGGATTCTGTGTCTCCCTCTCTCTCTCTGCCCCTCCCCTGCTCACGCTCTGTCTCTCTGTCTCTCAAAAATAAATAAACATTTAAAAAATCTTTAAATAAGCCCACAGACTTCTTGTTAGTAGGATGTATTTTGCGATGCGTTCCCACAGTTTGTGTGAGTTGGTTGTTTGCACGATTCATGGCTTTGTGCCCCATTAGCCATGTGGTCGGGTACGCTCTTTCGCAAAGAAATCGTTTACACCTTTGAGTTTAACCTGCGGCCATGAAAGATCCTCTCGCCACCTTACAAAGTGGTATGAACCACACATTTTTGGTCTCATAATGCCCATAATATAGTAGATTGAGCTAAAATACCAGCGACAGAATCCACCATGATTTCTGAATATCAAATACTTTATCGTTCTTTTTTGTCGGTGTGTGATCTGAAAGATTGTAATTGTCTTAATTCAATGTGAAGGGGAATTGTTCCGTATTTACTATATGCAAGATGCTATACCAGAGTAGGTATTCAAAAAGGACAAAAGAACACTGTTAATGTAACAGAGTGTATACCACAGTGGCTAATGGTACTTTAGAATCATAGACACTTGTGTTTAAATCTTTTCATTATTATGATTTTAACACTTTATCAGATACAAGTGATATACAAAAAAATGCCCAAAATCAAACCATACAACTTGATAAGATTTGAAACATGTATACACCTATGAAATCATCACCGTCGTAAAGATCCCTCCATCATGCACGAGCTCGCCTAACCCCACATACCCAAACGCAGATCTGCTCTATGTACCCATAGATTAGTTTATGTGTCTAGAACTTTATATTAATGGAATCACAGAATATGATGCTTTGGTATCTTTTTTTTCAGTCTGTATAGTTTGAGATTCATCATTATTGTTGCACATATCAAATGGCTCATTCATTTTTGTGACTGTTTATTCACATTGTTGGAAATTTGGGTTGTTTCCCATTTCGGGCTATTACAAATAAAGCTGCTATGATCATGTTAGCTGAAATAAGTCAGACAGAGAAAAACAAATACTGTCTGACTTCATTTATATGTGGAATCTAAAGCATACCAAACGTATCAAAACCAAGCAAACAAAGGAAAAGCTCACAGATACAGAGAAGAGACTGGTGGTTCCCGGGGGTGGGTGAAATGGCTGAAGGGAGTCAAAAGGTATCAACTTCCAGTTCTAAAATAAGTAAGTCCTGGGGATGTACTGTACAGCATGGTGACTATAGTTAATGACACCGTATTGTGTATTTGAAAGTTGCTAAGAGAGCAAATCTTAAAACTTCTCATTACAAGACAAAAAATTTGTAACTATGTATGGTGATGAATCGTAACAAGCCTTACCGTGGCGATCTTTCAGAGTATTCAGATATCGAATCGCTATGTTGTACCCATATGTTCAATGTCCATTATACCTCAATAAAACAACAAAAATAAAGGGTGTGGGTGTATCTGTGTGTGTGCATGCTTTTCTTTTCCTTGAGTAAGGACCCAGGAATGGAATGGCTGTGTGAAATCATAAACGCACGTTCAGCTTTTTAACAAAGCGATAAATGGTTTTCCAAACTGACTGTACTATTTTGCATCCAGCTCGGGAATGTGTAAGAGCTACTCTATATGCCACAGCCACTTGGGGAGGTCAGTCTTCTAAATTTTAGCCATTTTAATAGGTGTGGCGGTACCTCATAGTTTTGATTTGCATTTCCATAATAACTGATGATATTAAACACCTTTTCACGTGCCTGCATTTGGAGATACTTTGTCTGAAAAATTTTCCTTCTGTATATGGCTTCTCTTTTCATTCTCTGGCAGTCTTTTGAAGAACAGAAATTAATTTTAATGAAGCCAAATTCATTAAGTTTTAACTTTTACAGATTTCTTCTCTGATATGCTTTTGGTGTAGAAATAATCTTTCCGTTAATCAAGGTCACACAAACTTCCTTCTAAAAGTTTTAAATTTAAAAATTTTTCATTTGTGTCTGTGACCCATTTTGAGTTCATTTTTATATGGGGCTGTGGTTCATTTTTTGCATGTGGATTGACAATTGTGATGGCACAATTTGCTGAAAGGAATGAATGTATTCATTACATTGCCTTGAAACACTTGTAGAAAATCCATTAACCATATGTGTAGGGTTTCCTCTGGGTTTTTCATTCTGTTCCCCTGATCTATGTGTCTGTCTTTGCACAATGAATACCACACTGTATCTTTACAACGAGTCTTGAAATCAGGTGGGGTGAGCATTCCGACTTTGTTTTACTGTAACAAAACTGTTTTGGATAGTGTAGGTCCATTCAGTTTCCTTAGGAACTTTAGAAGAAGCTGGTCAATTTCTGGCCTAAAACAAACCACACAACAACCTCCCTAAAACAAGCCTGTCACTTCTGAGTTGGCTTTCATTGTTTTTTCTCATTTGGGGTTGTACGTAATTGTTGACCAGATGCCAAATGTGATCTTTCCTGTGAATATTACTGTGTGTCCATAAATTGCAATTTCCTACCAGATACGTGGATGATGTGTCTGCATTAGGTTAAATAAGTTGTTTTTCCAAATTACTACTTTATAAGGAAAATTCCATGCACGTATGATAAAACGTTCTTAAATTTTGTTTTGTTTTTCCCAAGCCGTCCTTGAACCATTTGGATGTGTCCCACACACCATCATATGCAGTAAATAAGTGATTTATCTAAAGTTATACAGGTAGCCAGGCGTAGAACACAATGTAAATCTAGTCAGTGTGACGCCAGTAGCTGTGCCTGTAATATTTATACTTTATGGTCTTTCTAGGGGAAGTAGAAACAAAGCTGTGCCTTAAAAAGGATAGTATGATTTGACGGGAATCTTTGAGAAACGAGGAGTAAAGCTTGAGCGAAGTCACAGAAGCCGGGGTGCACAGTTGATTTGGGAGCAAACCCAGTATACCACGTGAGAAAGAGAGAATACAGCACAGGAAGGTGTAACAACTGCAAAAGCCGGGAAGGCAAGCTTGCGCCACACAGTAAAGGACTTTGCAAGATGGTGGAGCTTTTCTTGAAGATTTCTGAACAGTGGAATGTTACCACCTACCTGTTGTGAAAGAAAGTATCCCTGGCGTTACGAGAAAAGGTAGATTATTGGGGAGAGAGGAGGCGACTAAAGACAGCGAGAACATTTAGGAGATTTTACCAACAGTCCGCATCTTAAGTTCCAGTATTTTGAAAATGAGGCAATAGTTGCGAGCAATTGTGCAGAAAAAGAAATGGACGAGGGGTATGGAGTCTGATGGAGGGAGATAATGATGTGGAAGGAAATATAATGTAAAGGTTAATTTTAGGGAAAGAAATCTGTGTATTCAAATGAACACAATGCTCTTTGAGTGAAAATGGCCTTACATGTTTTTCTGTGAATCTACAATTTTACTGGCTTCTATAAATTTCATTTCGATTCCATACGAGCCCAAAGACTTGTTCATGGTTCTGAACTAGTTTCCTAAGGGAAAGATTAACACCATATTGAAAGAGGAATCTTGGCGATTTCAGAGTATCATCCCCCCAAAAGTAGAAAGTAATAAAATGAATGTAAACCACATACTGGAATTGTAATTGTTCCTTATTTAATGGAACAACAAAAATATGAACAAATGTGCTGATAATGAGGATACGTAATGTAGTACTAACACTTGCTTGTTGAGCAGGTTAAAACTTCTCCAGATATATTTCATCTAAAGTCACCGAAATTGTGTGTAATAGTTTTAAAACAACTGAAAAATCATGTCAATGGGAAATTTTCAATTGTGCTAATTGGAAGCATTGCATATGTAAGTAACTACTATGGTTCGAGGAATTTCAAGACCAAGTGCTAATTTCCTTATAAACGTAACTAAAATAAGATACTTGGAATATGTAATTCATATCAAACTATAAAAATAAATATGATTTCTAGGGATGTAGAAGTGGTCAAGGTATCCTTCAAGCTTAAGATGATTAAAATCAATGAGAGGAAATACTTCTTTGTTCACTATAAAGAGTTATTGGACAAAGAACATATAAATATTGTATTTTTTAAATGTTTATTTCTTTTAAGAGAGAGAGAGAACAAGTGGCAGAGAGACAGGGAAAGAGAGGGAGAATCCCAAGCAGGTCCTGCGCTGTCAGAGCCCCACGCAGGGCTTGACCCCACAAAACCGTGAGATCACGACCTGAGCCAAAATCAATAGTGGGACGCTGAACCGACTAAGCCACCCAGATGCCCCAGAAATAGGAGTATTTTCTTTTTTTTTTTCTTTTTGAATGACAAAATCACTTTATTAATCCAAGAGGATGCAAAAAAGCAAAGGTCAAAAAAAGCCAAAAACAAATGGGCCAAATAGTAAACACACAATAAAATGGTGGATATAAACCCCAATATCCATTAACTATAAATGGACAAAATAGTCCAAAATAAAAGATCAATTTATTAAGGCTAGGTTTTTTTGTTTTTGTTTTTGTTTTATTATAGGAGTATTTTCGATGTGACAAGTAAGATGTTAGTTTCCAGAAAGCGATGGTCTGTTGGTATGTGATATCCCAACAGATAGATATAGAACCACTATTAGAAGCTGCAGCTTAAAACAACAAAGAAAACACACAAGCAAACAAGTTCAGGAACCAGAAATACAGAAAGACAAAGCCAGCCAAAGATAGACTAGGCTGCCCAGGAAGTAGTTTCTTATCATTGAATCATTGCAGGTATTTGAGCACGGGTTAAGGAGTATCTTATAGTGTAAACGCCTTCTAATTTGTAGAGAACTTTAAGCATATTAGATGCAAATTTCTTTAACTTCTTACCCAATTACCTGTGAATTTCGCCAATGTCAGAGTTCAAGGTCCCCATTCCCATGTTTTGAGAAAATCCACTGATCAGTATTGTTCCATCTCTTCCAAGATTCTGTGTGACTTCTGTCATGTATTTTCAACTTCTCCCTTTATTTACCTTTTCCCTATAAAAACTAAACATGCCCAAAGAACCTCCTATTGTAAAAAAAAAAAAAAGAGAGAAACAAACACAAAGCAAGTCTTCCCAGACTACACAGGCCCTTGAAAGTATTCTACCCTCTCATCTTTGTTTCACAGCCAATGTCCTCAAAAGAATATATGTATTTTTAAGTAAGCTCTACACCCAATGTGGGGCCTGAACTCTCCACCCCAAGATCAAGAATCACACACTCCATTGGCTGAGCCAGGCAGGCACCCCTCAAAAGAAGATTTTATTTATTTATCTTTAAGGATTTGTTTCTGATTTTTTTTTATTTATATATTTTAAGAGAGAGAGAGAGAGAGAGAGACAGAGAGCGAGCAAGCACACAAGTGGGGGAAGGGCCGAGAGAGAGGGAGACAGAGAGAGAATCCCAAGCAGGCTCTGTGCTGTCAGTGCAGAGCCCGACATGGGGCTCAAACTCATGAAAAGTGACCTCATGACCTGAGCCTAGATCAAGAGTCAGATGCATAACCAATGGAGCCACCCAGGCGCCCCTGGAAAGAATATTTTTTAAAAGACATCGACTTCCTTAGCACAATTTGGTTTTAAAAAATTATTATGAAATATTTCATATGTACAAAAACCTACAAAAATAGTAAAATATACACCCATATACCCATCAACTAGGCCAAGAAAACACCAGATGAAGCATGCTACACATAGCAGCCTGATCACATGGCCCTTCATCTCCCACCCTGTAGGGCTAACCTCTGTGCTAACTTAGGTGTTTATTATTGCCCAAAGCAATGTCTTCACCTTGCACAAAATAAGTAAAATATCTAGTACAAAGTTCTGGAATGGTTTGTAGGAGATTGACACTACTTGTTTCTGAATATTTTAGTGAAATCCCCCAATGAAGCTCCCAGAGTCTATTTGTACCGTGGGGCGGGGTGGCAATGTGGTTAAGGGTAGATTTTAACTACTAACTCAATTTCTTGAATGGTTTTATATCTGTTCAGGTTTCCTGATACTTCACCTCCTCACTTCACAGAATCGTGGATCTCTCCCTAGGACAATACTTAACCTATATGTGTTTTCCCTATAGCCTTACTACTATTAGGCCTGAAGATGCTTCTAGATTATTCTTCCTCCCACTTCCCTAAAACACCCGGTTTTGAATCAAATATTTTTAGAATATGCCACCCACTCTTCCTCCCTGTGGCAGTAATCTACATATCCCTGGGCACTCCTCCCCATTTCTTGAAGATTTAATTACCGCCTCACCGACATGCGCTCTCGCGCTGTTCTGGCCATCAAGAGTGATTATTTCATCAACCACACAGATGATCTTCAAAGCAATTCCAACATTTTCACCACTCTTCCATGTTCTTCAATGTCCATCCATTTCCATGGCCATACCCTTGATCTTAGAATTACCAGTATCTGTGTTCATTCCATAACCCTCTTTTTAAATGTTTATTTCTGAGAGAGAGAAAGAGAGAGAGAGAGGGAGAATCCATGCGTGTGCGAGGGAGGGGCAGAGAGAGAAGGAGACAGAATCCCAAGCAGGCTCCGCACGGTCGGTGCAGAGCCTGATGGAGGGCTTGAATTCACAAATGGTGAGACGCTGACCTGAGCTGAAATCAAGAGTCGGAGGCTTAACCGACTGAGCCCCTCAGGCGTCCCCATGACCCCCTTTTTAAAGTATCCCATTCTCCAAACTAGCACCTACATAGTTGCAGCTCCTTCTAATTGATACCCGAAGTCCAACAGTCATTCAACTTTATCTGGACATACATTTCACTAAATACACTTTCACTGTCCCTCATCATCCTCATGTCACCATTTTAATCCTTCATCCATTTCAAATTCATGACCCATCAATGTAATCATGTGGCCACATGTGCTCACACACACTCTCCTGGACTTCACTTGCTCAATTTTCCTTCTTCATCTTACTCACCGGGCAAAACCCACGCCCTGGTTAAATTGAACTCCCTCCGCTGACCCTCACGTATCCCCAGGAAGCTTACCCTGGCTGAGAAAGAATCCAATCTGCACCCACTGGTCTCACTTTGAGGTGAGAAACACTATCTCAAGTGGGCACGTGCTACTCAACAGTGATGCTAACACATTCACAACTATAGCTCATAGAAAACGATTTCATATCTTCTACTTTCTCTTCCTTCCTCCACTTGCTTCCTATTAAGTGAAAAAATATAGATACAGAAATTAGAAGAGAATTTCCACAAGCTCCCGCCATCAACTTCCTCCCGACATCTGAATCCACACACTCTCCCTTCTCCCCTGCGTTACAGCACATGTAGGGCCTACGTAGGGACAAGCATTCCAACTGGATGCTGGATTATCACTTCTTGCCTGTTCTTAGCAATTACCACCTCTCTGTCCTGTATCACCCTTCCTCTTTTCCAAATTCATACAAAAACTTGACACACAGTTCTGTGTGGCTGTTAAGCTGCATCTCTTTTTAGAGTCAAACAAACACCTCAAAATCGTGGTCTATCTTCGATGTCTCTATTCTTCTCTTGCCATTCTCCTCAATCCACTCTAATCTCTATCCTTTGACCCAAACTGCTTTTATAAAGCTCGGCAGTGACCCCTGAACTGCCGCACCCAATGTGACTCCCATCTTACTTTAAACATCAGCAGCGTTTAACACAATTGATCACTCCCTTACCCTTGAAATGCTTTTTTATCGTAGGCTCCCAAAGAACTCTCTCTTTTGGTTTACTGCAAACTCCTACTTATTATTTTGTACTACTTCTTCCTCATCTCTCTGATCTCTGAACTTTGGAGTACTCCAGGGCTCAGGCCTCGATTCTTTGCTCTTTTCTAGTTACACTCATTCCGTTTGTAATCATGGCCGGCATTCTAGCTTTTAATACCGTCTATCCCCAGGACAGATCCCTCCATTGAACTCTTGACCCGTATATCCAATGGCCCGTGCAACATCCCCATGTGGATGTCTACTCATATGCAAATCGAAACTTCTTTTCTAGTCCCACAAAACCTGCTTCTTCCACAGTCATTCCCATCTTAATAAGGGACAACTCTAGGTGTACACTGCTCAAATACAAACATTCTGATATCCTTCCCTCCGTTTTTATCTCTCATTCTCTGTCTCCCCCACGTCAGAATGCCTTGGAGGCTTTATCTTCTATTTATATCCCAACATTTCTAACTACCCACAATGCTATTACCCTGGTCCAATACACCACCATCTCTTGTCTGGATCTCCTCTATGGTCTGTATTGCTATAGTAACTTCTTTTAAAAAGTCTGCCTGCATATATCGTTGCCAAACAATGATCTAGGCACAAGCAGCTTGTAAGAGAACAGATAAAAGGGAGGTTAATTACGATTGACAGGATCAGGCAACCCCTCAAGCAGGATGTGGCATCTGGGCTCCAACACTTTCTTTTAAATTAATTATTTTTAATTTACATCCAAATTAGTTGGCATCTAGTGCAACAATGAGTTCAGGAGTAGATTCCTTAATGCCCCTGACCCATTTAGCCCATCCCCCCTCCCACAACCCCTCCAGCAACCCTGTCTGTTCTCTATATTTAAGAGTCTCTTCTGTGTTGTCCCCCTCCCTGTTTTTATATTCTTTTTGCTTCCCTTCCCTTATGCTCATCTGTTTTGTGTCTTAAAGTCCTCCTATGAGTGGAGTCATATGATATTTGTCTTTCTCTGACTGACTAATTTCACTTAGCATAATACCCTCTGGTTCCATCCACATAGTTGCAAAGGGCAAGATTTCATTCTTTTCGATTGGCGAGTAATACTCCATTGTCTATATATACCCCATCTTCTTTATCCATTCATCCACCGATGGACATTTGGGCTCTTTCCATACTTTGCCTATTGTTGACAGTGCTGCTATAAACATGGGGGTGCCTGTGCCCCTTCGAAACAGCGCACCTGTATCCCTTGGATAAATACCTAGTAGTACAACTGCTGGGTCGTAGGGTAGTTCTATTTTTAATTTTTTGAGGAACCTCCATCCTGTTTTCCAGAGTGGCTGCACCAGCTTGCATTCCCACCAACAGTGCAGAAGAGATCCTCTTTGTCCGCATCCTCGCCAACATCTGTTGTTGCCTGAGTTGTGAATGTTAGCCATTCTGACAGGTGTGACGTGGAATCTCATGGTAGTTTTGATTTGTGTTTCCCTGATGATGAGTGTGTTTAGCATTTTTTCACATGTCGGTTGGCCACCTGGATGTCTTCTTTGGAGAAGTGTCTATTCGTGTCTTTTGCCCATTTCTTCACTGGATTACTTGTTTTTTGGGTGTTGAGTTGGATAAGTTCTTTAGAGATTTTGGATACTAGCCCTTTATCTGATATGTCATTTGCAAATATCTTCTCCCATTCTGTCGGTTGCCTTTTAGTTTTGCTGATTGTTTCCTTTGCTGTGCAGAAGCTTTTTATTTTGATGAGGTCCCAGTAGTTCATTTTTGCTTTCCTTTCCCTTGCCTCCAGAGATGTGTTGAGTAAGAAGTTGCTGCGGCCAAAGTCAAAGACGTTTTTGCCTGCTTTCTCCTTGAGGATGTTGATGGCTTCCTGTCTTAAGATTAGGTCTTTCATCCATTTTGAGTTTATTTTTGTGGATGGTGTAAGAAAGTGGTCCAGGTTCATTCTTCTGCATGTCGCTGTCTGGTTTTCCCAGTACCACTTGCTGAAGAGACTGTGTTTATTCCATTGGATATTCTTCCCAGCGTTGTCAAAAATTATTTGGCCAATACGTTCGTGGGTTTCCTATTTCTAAACCCATCCATTTCTGGGTTTTCTATTCTGTGCCACTGATCTGAGTGTCTGTTTTTGTGCCACTACCATACTGTCTGGATGATTGCAGCTTTGTAATGTATCTTGATGTCTGGAATTGTGATGTCGGCTCCAACACTTCTTCATTGTGACTTTGAGCAAGTGACTTAATCTCTCAATGCTTGTTTCCTCATCTATAAAATATGGATACGATCTGCTTCGTAGGGTCATTCTGAGTATTACATAAATCAATGTAAAGTCGTTAGAAGAGTACCTGACACATAGCAATTGTCATGTACTCGTTAGACAGTATTATGAGACGAGCAACGAAATACCAGTAGAGTTTCCATAAGTAGATTATGTGTCAGGACAGTTTATGTAATAAGCATCTTTTGAAAAACATAAATGAATATATACCAAAACCTTGCTATATTTCATCTCTATAATTTATAATCAGTGACAATTTTGATTGAGGCTGTATTTACATTTCTTTTGTAATAAATGAAAAGTGTTTCTTATAATATTAAATTACGTACTCCAGCAGTTACATAGAAGTCACTCTGTTCAATTCATTCAGTACACTGAATAGTTAGTTATATTTCTGTTACCCTAATGATAATTGCTATTATATACAATAGGTATTAATGCATAAGCTTTATGTAAAGAAGACAGATTTTCTCTATTGCTAATTTTATTAAAGTTTGGGGATAGCATAAAACTGTTTAAATAGAAAACAGCTGTTAGAGCATTTTGCTATTTATATTAAGAACTTGAGTAAAAGTAGGTTTGTGACATCTTGTTTCTTCCCTTCTTATTATTCATTACCATCTACTATAAATCTCAGTACATTTACTTACTCAATCATCTATTGCCGGCTTCCCTCTCCCAAGAGAATGTAACCTCCTTCAGCCCTCTTGTTTTCCATTTTGTCCTCAGCATCTACAACAGTGCCTGGCACTTATAAAACCTCAGTAAATATCTATTGGAAGACTCTATGAATGGCTGCCTAGGTACCTGGAGGAACGAAGAATTCTGAAATTCAGATGAAGCAGGAGGAAACACTGAAGGCCTTGGTAACAATGAGCTGAATGCAACTCATCAAAATCAATGGGTCCAATGATTCTAAATGCAATATTAATATAAAGTCGGCACTCTTTTTTACTTAGGATACGGGGCTTGTCCAGACTCATGTCTCATCTGGAACGTGCATCACGGAGCAAGGAAGTCGTTTTCAATGTTATACCTGTCCTTTCCGGAGTTTATGTTTTTCAAACTTTTTTTTATTTGTGCCTAGGGCAGGATTGTTGCCACAATACAGCAAACCGCTGGAGCGTCTCAATACCCAAAAGTAACATTTCAGAATAGGCATATCAATCACTAGAAAATTTGGTATGTCGTAACGTTTCTTAACCTAGATGTATATTTTCCAAAATGATATTTTCAAAATGTTTAGTCTTTTTTCGAAACAAGTCTTGACATTCAACTCTTTTACTCAGTGATGCCTTTTACATATCCAAAGACATATATATAATCCCAGAAAATGGTAATAAAAAGGGGTTTGTTTGTAGATGAGCTTACACTTCAAGATGTACTGAGCAATTATCCAGGTGTTATTTGGGATTGATTAGGTAATCGAAAAACACAATGAAAAATGGCAAGGAAGTCCATAAGAACAAAACAAAAAAGGAAAGATACAATGCTTCATTCAGTTTCGGAATACATTAAAGAAGTTATTTCAAAGAATGAATAACAAGAAAGAAGTGGTATTACTTAGAGGGGGCTGTTTCAAAGAGATATTTAGCTCTATGTAGGAGGACGTTCTACAGTACATGTCACACTCGTTCTGCTATCTAATGCCATTACCATTTTCTCAAATAGTGGCCCACTTATCACTGCCATAAATTTATCTCTACTTTTTACCATTGGTGAAAAGTTTGAATAAGCTGTAATGTAAATTTGTTTTCAGTAAAGGGGGCCAGACAAATAAGAAATGAAATGTGAAACAATAAACATTAATTGACAAAGGCCTTTAATTGACTGAATTCATCAAGAGATAACAAGATATTTTTCCTTTTTCAAAGTTGAATGAGTATATTCTATTCCTATTTATTATTACATATAAATAATGAATTTTTCTAGCAAAAAGTATCAAAGTGCTATATTTAAATGCCTAGCATCTTTATGAATATTGAACATCTTATTATATATCATTGTTATTCATTGTTGATCAAAATGCCATAAATTTACATACATCATGTTCTCACTTTACAAAATTAAGTAGAGAACAAGAAAAATCCATTCTCTAAAATCTACTCCAGAATTAACGAACGCTTCACATTCTCTGTTGATACACTTAAAAATACCTGCATAAGAGGTTGAACAGAAATATGTGGTCAAATCATTTTTGTTTAATCTGTAAGAATATACAAAAAAAAAAATAAAACTTGCTTTTTATTCTTCCAGTAAATTAAAATGTTTTTGGTTGAGGGGCACCTGGATGGCTCACTCGGTTAAGGGTCTGACTTTAGCTCAGGTTATGATCTCGCAGGTCGTGGGTTCGAGCCCCACGTCGGGCTCTGTGCTGACAGCTCGGAGCCCGGAGCCTGCTTCCGATTCTGTGGCTCCCTCTCACTCTGCCCCTCCCCTGCTCATGCTCTGTCTCTGTCTCTGTCTGTCTCTGAAAACTGAATAAACATTAAAATAATAAATAAATAAATAAATAAATAAATAGATTTTTTAAAGGGGGATTTTGATTAAATTAATTGGCATTGGTGCCACATAGAGATGGATAAACCTAAATTTTATACAATACTTTGATCTTCTACCACTGCTAACAAGGCTGGCAAGGGAGCATACTGAACAAGAAGGAAAAAGTATCCACAAACGACTAGAATATGTATTTTACAGGATCCAGGAAACGCAAGCCCTGTGAAATTACGTGCCGGATTCAGTATCAACTTTACAAGTCAGTGTTAATTTGTAGTTAAAGGTAAGCGGCTTTTTCTTACAAATATTTCATCTCTAGGGGAACCTGGCTGGTTCAGTGAGTAGAGCATGTGAGTCTTGATCTCAGAGTATTCAGCCAGAGCCCCACATTGAGCATAGGGTTGACTTAAAAAAATAAAAATAAATATTTCATCTCTAATGTGTATGGCTCCAAACATACTCGACCATTTCCTTGAAACATGAAACATATACCTACTATGTTTCAGCCATTTCACTCCTAGCGTATGCCCAGGAGAATTGAAAACATATGTTCACACGGCAACTCATATATGAATATTCACAGCAGCATTATTTATAATAACCCCAGAGTGGAAACAACCCAGATGTTCATCAAAAGACAAATGGATAAATAAAATGTGGTATATCCAGGGGCTCCTGGATGGCTCAGTCGGTTAAGTGTCTGACTTTGGCTCAGGTCATGATCTCTCGGCCCATGAGTTCGAGCCCCACGTCGGGCTCTGTGCTGACAGCTCAGAGCCTGGAGCCTGCTTCCGATTCTGTGCCTCCCTCTCTCTTTGTCCCTCCCCTTCTCATACTCTGTCTCTCTCTCTCAAAAATAAATAAAGATTAAAAACCTTTTTTAATGCGGTATGTCCATAGAATGGAATAGTATTCTGCCATGAAAATGGAATTAAGTACTGCTGCCTGCCACAGCACGGATCAGTTCTTAAGTGAAATAAGTGAATCAAAAGGAACCACATTTTCTGTGATTCCATTTATCCGGTAGCAGTTGCACTGGGCTGGATGAATGCAGAGGCAGAATGACTGCTAACAGGTATGGGGTTTCTTTTTGCGATGATGAAAATGTTCCGGAATGAAATTGTGGTAATGGTTGCACAACTCTGTAAAGTACATTAAAGGCCACCGAGTTGTGCACTTTAAAATGGTGAATTTTATGGTATGTGAAATACAGCTCAATAAAGCCGTACTTAAAAACTAACAAGCGTGACATCAGCGAGATGGTGGAACAGGAGGTCCTCTACTCATATTCCCCCTCCATTAACAATAATTTCCCGGCCATCCATGGACAAAAGTGCCTTTACGGAAACTTTGGGGACCGGGTAGAAGCTGCGGAGCCCTGACGGAGTCCAAGACCGAGGAGAGCCCCGTGGAGAAGGCAGGCCCGCACCCAGGCGGCTGACATGCCAACGGCGGTCCTGGCTCCGTACCAGAAACGGCTCCCCAGCACCGTACGCCAAGGGACCCGTGAGGAGTCGCATCCGTTTGTTTCTTGGGTAAAAGGCCCACGGGCCCTGTCCAGGTTGTGGACATTGAAGTGGCCTAGGACTCCGCTCTGGCCTGTTTCAGGCGTAGTCTGGGAGCCCCCGGAGGTAAGCCCACCAAACCCGGTGGAACTGTAGATTCTGAAACGGCCCTGTAACTGGACTCAAGCCGGACTCCATCACAGCTGCGGTCCATACGTGGTCCTGCCGACCTAGGGTCCTGGCAGGAGACGATCCCGTCTGTGCCAGTGGAGATCCTACCAGTACCCTCTACTCGGCCTCAGACCCTTCCAGCGGCAGTCCACAAGCAATCTCATCCGCCACGGGACCCAGAGGGAGACTGTCATCTGCGTCCCTGGAGATCCTATCATGGCCCTATAACTAGGCCGCACCCCCTCCCACCAAAGTCTGCAAAACATTCTGCCTGTCCACAGACTCACCAAGTGGCCCAGCAAAAGCGCACCCAGGGACCTGGCAGGAGCCTCTCCCATCTACACAACTGGTCACAGGCCCGCGGTCTGACGACCCAACTGTGAACACTGAGGCTGATCCTTGTCCCAGTGCCGCCCTACCGAATAAGGTCCTGGAGGCTGTCCCTACAAAGAACAGGCAGGTCTCTCCTGCCTGAGCCACTGGCAACGGGCCTGCCGACCCGCAGACTCCACTGTGGACCCATCACAGCCTCAGGATCCAGCAAACTGCGATTCCAGAGGTAATCCCATCTACTTGGGGAAGCAACAGTACACAGTCACACCTGCTACAGGAATCCAGACGATGTGGCATTGGTAAAAGAAGAGACAAAAGGATCGATGGAACAAAACACAGTCCAGAAATGGACCCAGATCAATTCAGTCAACTAACTCTTGACAAAGGAGCAAAAGCAATACAATGCAGCAAAGATCGCCTTTTCAACAGATGGCTCTGGAACAACTGGACACCCACAGGCAAAAATAAGAATCTGGACGCAGAACTTCTTCTCTTCACAAAACTTACCTCAAAATGGGTCACAGACCTAAATATAGAACACAAAACTATAAAGCCTCCACAAGGTAACACAGGAGAAAATCTAGCTGACCTTGGCATGGCAACGATTTTTAGATACAACACCAAAGGCACGACCCATGAAAAAAGAATTGATAAGCTAGACTTCATTAAAATGAAAATTCTCTGCTCTGAGGAAGACACTGTCAATAGAATAAAATGACAAGCTAGAGACTGGAGAGAATATTTTCAAAAGACACATCTGATAAAGAATGCTCTCCAGGGGGGGCCTGGTTGGCTCAGTCAGTTAAGCGTCCGACTTCGTTCGGCTCGGGTCATGATCTCGCAGCTAGTGAGTTCAAGACCCGCGTGGGGCTCTGTGCTGACAGCCGGGAGCCTGGAGCCTGCTTCGGATTCTGGGTCTCCCTCTCTCTGCCCCTCCCCTGCTCACTCTCTGTCTGTCTCTCTCAAAAAGAAATAAAACCATTAATAAAAACAATTTTTGTTAAACAATGTTATCCAAAATATACAAAGAATTCTTAACACTGAACAATAAGAGAGCAAACAATCCAATTTAAAAAGGGGACAACGACCGTCACGGGAAACTCATTGAAGAAGATACGCCGATGGCAAATAGGGACATGAGAACCTGCTTCACATCGTATATCGTCAGGGAAATGCAAATTAAAACGAGATACCAATATACACCCACTAAAATGCCTGAAACCTGCAACACTGACTACAGCAAATACTGGCAAAGATGTGGAACAAGAACTCTCTTTCGTTGCTGGTGAAAATGCAAAATGGTACAGCCCCTTTGGAAGACGGTCTGGCAGTTTTTTACAAAACCAAACGCACGTTTACCGTATGATCCAGCAATCATGCTCCTTGGTCTTTATCCAAAGGAACTGAAAACCTATGTCCACACGAAAACCTGCACAGAGGTGTTTATAGCGGCTTTATTCACAACTGTCAAAACTCGGAAGCAACCAAGGTGTCCTTCAGTAGGCGAATGGATAGACGAACTGGGGTCCATCCAGACGATGCATTATTATTCAGCACTAAAAAGAAATAAGCTTATCAAGCCATGAAAAGACAAGGAGGAGTCTGCAGTGCCTATTACTACGTGGCAAAACCCCATATGAAAAAGCTGGACACCGTGTGATTCCAACTCTGTGACATTCTGGAAAAGGCAAAAGTGAGAGAGTAAAAAGATTAGTGGTTGCAAGGGGTCAGAGGAGGGAGAGATGAACAGACAGAAAGATGTTTAAGGTAGGATAGTGAAACTACCCTGTATGGTATTCTGACGGCAGATGCCGCGTCCCGTCATTATAAATTTGCCCAGCCCCACGGAATGCACAATACCACAGGTGAACCCTCACGGAAACTACGGACTGTGGGTGATGAGGATGTGCCAATGTAGGCTCATCCACTGTCCTAAGCGTACCACTCTGGTGAGGACGTTGATAATGGGACAGGCTATGCATGTGGGGGGGGGGGGGGGG
>NC_064817.1:114480002-114510470 GCF_023721935.1 Panthera uncia | reverse complement strand
ATGAGAACACAGTAAGGATGTTGGAGTTTGTTCTGAATGAGACAGGGAGCCACTGGAGAATTAAAAGCAAAGATGTGGCATGAGCTGTTTTATGTTTTCAAAGGGTCACTTTCGCTGTTCTGGGAGATGAAAAGAGGAGAAAAAGCAGTCAGGTGGTTCCCACACATGTTCGTAAGTGGTGATTTACACAAGGGTGTCGTTGGTATAGTTGGTGAGAAATGTTCAGAATCGAGAGATATTTTCAATGTATACGTGGTAAAGTCTGTCAGATTTATTACAAAATCTGAGAGAATGAGGGAAACCAAGAATGACACCACCATTTTTCTGCCTAAGTACCTGGAAACGTGGAATTGGCATTTATTGAGATAGAGTAGGTTTACAGAAGGAACTGGAAGCTTAGCTTTGGATACAAGTTTGAGATGCCAATTAGACATCTATGTCGACAGGTAGAGTGGACCTTCGTACATAAACATCTGGGTTCAGGAGAGAACTCAGGGGACAGATGCACACATTTGGGAGACCTAAGTTTACAGATATAATTTCAAACATGGGACTAAGTCACCTAGGATTATGTGCAGACAGAAGAGAGCATAGGTCCACAGACTGCCTTTATTTCTTCACCATTAAGAACTCTGGAAGAAGATAGGGTGCCTGGGTGGCTCAGTCGGTTAAGCGTCCGACTTCAGCTCAGGTCATGACCTCACGATTTGTGAGTCTGAGCCCCACATCGGGCTCTGTGCTGACAGCTCAGAGCCTGGAGCCTGCTTCAGATTCTGGGTCTCCCTCTCTCTGCCCCTCCCTCACTTGTGTTCTTTCTCTCTCTCTCTCTCTCTCTCTCTCTCTCTCTTTCTCTCTCAAAAATAAGTAAACATTAAAAAAAAATTATTTAAAAAAAGAGCTCTGGAGGAAGACACGGCGTTAACAGATGAGACTAAGAAGCATGCTCACGGCGGTAGGAGGAAATACAGGAGATTGACGTCCAGGAAGCTAAAACTGTTTCTGGAAGGTGGGAATGAGCAAGCTGCGTAAGAGTAGCAAACCAGGTCTCGAGGTTAATTCTCCCAGTATACACAACTACACCCTGCCGAAAAAAACTGTGTTCTTTCATGGATAGCTCCAAAGCTATCATGCAGTAGATTCTAGTGGGTGCATTAGGCCTGCTGTCACGATTCTGACCAAACAGAGAAGGCATGAAAAATGGGATCAGTCTGATTCAGTAGGAATCATCTTTTAGAGCTTTGGTATAACTATTTCCACGGGTGTTTCCCAGCCTCAAAACCACAGGGCTGACCTGTAGGCTTCATGGTCAACTATCAACCAGAGCAGTCAATCCTCCCTGGCCAGCCTAGAGACTTCTGCTTTACCGGGTGACCTGGTTATAATAATAATATTTAGATAGGACTTACTACATTTCACATACTATTTTAATCACTTCATGTCAATTAATTCAATCCGTCAATAACCTACCTTTAGGGTAGATACTATTTGGCTCAAACATGCGAAATTGCTGAATATTTTAGAGGTTAAAAAAGACGCGAGCACAGAGAGGTTATGTCAAACACCTAGTATATATATACAGCAGAGCTCTTAGGCCAACACCTGGCTCCAGAGTTCATACCCTTTCCGTTGCTCTAGTCTCCCATACTTACCACCATTTGGGCCTCGAAGTTTCACCGTCCTGTGACCATCCTAACCTCCACATGCATTACAAGTGTTTATTCCTATCCTCAAGTTTCCTGAATGAGAGTAAATGTCATATTTTCAGGTCATTTTACTGAAGGGGAACAAAATTTGCCATTACAAAATATTCTTTTTTGGCATAAGGGTTATTTTTAGGCTGGTTATTTTTAAGAAACAGCAGACACAGGACAAGCTCAGAAAACCAGGTTGAAGTTACCCTTTTAGGGGCACATGTACCCCAGTGTTTATAGCAGCACTTTCAACAATAGCCAAATGATGGAAAGAGCCTAAATGTCCATTAACTGACGAATGGATAAAGAAGATGTGGTTTATATAGAAAATGGAATACTACTTGGCAATGAGAAAGGATGAAATCCTGCCATTTGTGGCAACGTGGATGGAACTGGAAGGTATTATGCTGAGTGAAAGAAGTCAGTCAGAGAAGGACAGATATCATGTTTTCATGCATATGTGGAATTCAAGAAACTAAACAGAAGACCATGGGGGAACGGAAGGGAAAAAAACAGTTCCAAACACAGAGAGGGAGAGGGGCAAACCATCAGAGACTCTTAAATCCAGAGAACAAACTGAGGGCTGATGGGGGGGGTGGGGGGAAGGAGGGAGGGAGGGAGGGGAGGATGGGTGATGGGCATTGAGGAGGGCACTTGTGGGGATGAGCACTGGGTGTTGTATGGAAGCGATGAATCACGGGAATCTACCCCCAAAACCAGGAGCATCCTGTATACACTGTCTGTTAGCTAACTTGACAATAAATTATATTAAAATTTTTTTAACTTCAAAAAAACTGTAAAAAAAGAAGCTATGCTTTTATAAGTGACACGTACATGTACAAGGGACATCTTCACGTGGAGGGGTGTCTCTTCTGCACGAGGAAGAAGAGGAGGACAGTAAATCTCTAGAAAGTGTCATCATTGAAGGAGGTGACAACACAAATCTGTGTAACGATCACACCCTTGTTTGTCGGCTTTTCCTGATAACTTCTCCTAACTGCCTCCCTACCCCTCTCATTTGTCTTAAGCCGGAGATGGTATTTAAGGCCGTGGCTTGGGCCATTTCAAGGAGTTACTCGATTCTCCTAGGTCTCTCCCATGAATACAGGAGGTATACATGTGAGTAAACTTCAGCTTGTTTTTCTCCTGTGAACCTGTTATTACCATGGGGGAGGGGTCTCATTCAAGAAGCTAGGAGGGTCGAAGGAAAATTATTTTCCTCCCTCCCCTACATTTACCAAGACCAATGCCAGGTATTTCGTAACACTTAAAATTTTGGGAGACTAGAGAAAAATCCCACATCTGAATCACTGAAAGTTCTTCGAGGCAAATCTGGTTCCTTAAATCGATTATGTGTCCCCTTGGACATAAATGCACTATTACTGTTTCATATGTCAATTTTCAGCCTGGGGAATATTTCTATCGGATTCATTTTCTACTCATAATTATCTTTGACTATTTTGTTTCTTGTAACATTTCAATCTATTTTTTCTGTTGGCACCATGCAAAACAACCCTGGCATACGGAACACGTGTTCATTTTATTATCCTAGATTGATTCTGCACATAGCTATTTATGGCTAGGTCATGTTTTAATCTCTTTGAAGCCATGTTTGTGTTTCAGGCTCTTTTTATCTCATGGATACTTTTTTTTCTAAAGCTTTCGATTTACTGCTCCTTTTGCCCCTATTCCACAGGAAACAGTGAACTCAAGGGAGCTGGCTAAAAAAAGTCTAACCCACTCATTAAGTCCCATTACCTAGGAAGACAATGTAACTGATTACGGAAGATAACATTTTTTATGCTTCTTAACAACCTGGAAGCTTTCAAATTTAGAAGCCAAGAAAGAAAGTGAACTGAAAAGTTAACTACATGTCAGAAGGAAAGTAAAGAAAACAATAACTCACATCAATTCATCTTAGGATACTCTTGAGGTCAGATGGCTATCACTGAAAAGTGATTCATTTTGAGCAAAGCTACCATTTTATTAATCATTTACTGTGTGACAGGTACTTCACTAACATCCTCTCATTTAATCTTAAAAATAACTCTGGTAGGTAGGTATTATCATCCAATCACAAAGAAAAGGAAAACGCTAATTCGAAGGGATATATGCACCCTATGTTTATTGGAGTATTATCTACAATAGCTAAGATACAGAAGCAACTTGAGACCTAGATAGAGAAACGGATACGGAAGATGTATACAATGGCATATTACACAGCCATAAAAAGGATGAGATCGTGCCATTTTTGAAACAAGGCAGACCTAGAGGTACTATGCTAGGCGAAGTAAGTCAAGACTGAGAATGTCAAATACTGTATGATTTCACTCACATGTGGAATCTTTTTTAAAAAATGAATGAAGAAACAAAACGCAGAACCAGACCTGTCAACACAGAGAACAAACTGAGGATTGCTGGGTGGGGGGTGAGCAAAAGGGGTGAAGGGCAGTGGGAGATACAGGCTTGTTATGGAATGAATAAGTCACAGGAACGAAAGGCAGAGCATAAGGAACACAGTCGATGATATTGTAATTACATATGGTCGAAGATGTAGCTATGCTTGTGATCACAGCACAATGTTTAAACGTACACTATGTTGTGCACCTAAAACTAATGTAACACTGTGTGTCAACTCAACTCAAATAAAAAATTGATTTAAAAAATGAGAACACTGAGGCTCACAGACATTAATAACACACTCGAGAGTACACAGCTAAATTAGAGGCGGCCCATTATCTTAGCCTTTATATGACTGAACAAATAACACCTCTTGGTGAGGCCTTCACTACCACACTTTCAATGTTTTTTAATGTTTATTATTTATTTTTGAGAATGAGGGACAGAGCGTGAGCAGGGAAGAGGCAGAGAGAGGGAGACACAGAATCGGAAGCAGGCTCCAGGCTCCGAGCTGTCAGCACAGAGCCTGACGCGGGGCTCGAACCCACAAACCGTGAGATCAAGACCTGAGCCGAAGTCGGACGCTTAACCAACGGAGTCACCCGGGGCCCCCCACGTTTTTTTTATAAGTGTTTTTTCATGTTTAAATTATTTTTAATGTTACTACAACTCTATTTAAATTTGTGACCACAGCCCCTCGGCACACTTTTTCCCTTCCACAGATTTATATTTATCCATAGAATTTATTAGCATCTAAAGTACTATAATTCATTCATTTATTCCATTTGTTGGCTGTCTCCCTTCTCTACAAGGTCAAGTCCATGAGGGCAGGGATCCGCATATTGGATTTTAAACGTGGGGGGATTATTTTCGTTATAGCCTCCTCTGAGCACTTTCCTTGCCTATTGAACCGGCCACCATAAACCAGTAAAAACAATGTACTTCCTCACCGTGAATCAGATAGCCTACTTTCACAAACAGGTTTTAGAGAATAAAGAGGGAAGAAAAACAGTCTCTTTTCCCTGATAACTACTAAGTAGCCTGAGAGAATGGGGATGCTGTTTTGTTCCTGGTCTACATTGACGGGACTGTTTGAGGGGTCTTCTTGGCTTGTTTTGTTTTTGAGAATGAGAGAGTGCGGGGAGGGGCAGAGAGAAAGGGAGAGAGAGAGAGAGAATGAGAATGAGAGAGAGAGAGAGAGAGAGAGAGAGAGAGAGAGAGAGAGAAACCCAAGCAGGCTCTGGGCTGTCAGAGCCCCTACGCAGGGCTCAGACTCAGGAACCGTGAGATCATGACCTGAACCGAGATCAAGTCGGCCGCTTAACCGACAGAGCCACGCAGGCGCCCCAACAGGCACTATTTGCTTTTGAGGCAACCACAATAGATAAGCACAAAGGAAGCATACTGCACTGCGGTCTAACCGCAGGGCTTTGCAGAAAGCACACCAAAGGGCTGCCTCGCACACGGACCCAAGGGTGTGATACATTGAACCCAACTTGGCTAACTTTCCTAACTGGGAGCAGCCCATGAAAGAGCCTTCACCAGTAAATTTGCCAGAAATACGTTTTGTCAGAAATAAATCAAAAGGGTAAAACACAATAATAAAACGTTCTAGTTGACAAAACAGAAGATTTAGACTTGGTTAGAGGTCTTCCCTCTAAGGTGAGAGAGTCAGGAAAAGACAAATCAATCATAAGCATAGGGGTCATCCTGGGAACAGAAAATAAGCTCATCTTTCCGAGGTTGAACAGAAAGGGTTAAGGGCGTGTTGAGGTGGGAAGAAAGGAATCCGACGGTCCTTGTAGATACGACTCAATCCCCTCTGGAGGTGGCCGAGGACATCGTCCGGTGAAAGCCAAGGGCAGGCTGGCCTCAGGTATTCCCCTCGCCTGTTTCCGCACTTATAATAGGCAGTTGATGACTTTGGCATGCCTCCCTGCCAGGATTTGCGTGAGGCTCCAGGACCCCACTGCCCGAAGAAGTTTTCACAGGTTAATGCATATTTCACATGAAGACAACGAGCGGTCCGTTCTTTTCTTTAGGAGCAGCAAAGGAAATACAGAATTTCCCCAGAGGGTAATTCATTATTCGACAACCGTAGACTCCTAATTCAGGGGCGGCAGGTCCCAGTAACCTTGGATGACAGACGAGAGTGTTAAAGAGAGGATCTAAGGCGCCGTCATCATCCCGGATCTATACATCTGGGGGAGGACGAACCCCCAACGAGGGGCTTCCGGCTGCCACCTGCCGAGAAACTGTCTTGTCCCTGTGGGCTGACTGCTGGCGCTGCGGGTGGGGTAGGATATACAGGCTCGGTGGCAGCAGGCAGGGCTCCCAGGCACGGGGTACTTGTTCTTCACTCACCCAGAACTTTCCTCTCCTGCCTCACACAAGCTGAACGGGGGCTCGACAGACAAGAAGTAAGCCTGGCAGGTGCGAGCTGCAAATAAAATAGCCACTATCTATTTTTAGACTGAAGCTATATTTGAGAAAACACTGATTTCCTCTTTTGTTTTTGCAAACAACCCGCTTCATCCTGCCAAGGTTGAAACCGGTGCTTAAGTAACGCAAGAAAAAACGACAAAGGAAACAATGCTTTGTGTCCCCATTTCAATTTCCTGAGGAAGGAAAGGAGTAGTGTAGTGAGAAACTATCGTAGAGGGAGCGATCGTAGGTTAAAATCGGTTCCAAAGTCCACTTTTACTTTCTTCCTCCTGCTGTCTTTGGAGCCGACTATTGAGGGCTTTTGGAGGACTCACTGCACACTGCAGCACAGCTGGGGTCCGATGGGTCAGTCCATCTCCTAAACCCTCCAAACTCCAAACGCTACTATAAGATCTATCTCAGCACGTATCACCGCACGCCTCCTTCTCAGGACTTTTGTATTTGCCTTTTCCTTCGGACTTACAGTTTCCTGAGGTCAAGGATCATATAGATAGAGACTAAGCGCTTGATGAATCAAAGAACATTTCTGATGGAGCATCCATCAGATTAAGCAGATGTAAAGGAAAACCAGAAAGCAGTGGCCGGAGTGGATCGGTTCACGACAAAGGGAAGGAGGAGTGAAATGGACCCATGTGAGGGGATCCTACACGAAAACACAGAAAAAAGAGAAGCCGTCGTTTAGGAATACTTAGTACGCGAGGCAGACACGATTCCCGCTCTTGCTGCGTCTCCGATGCAGAGGATGAGACGGGCATCAGAACGGCCCCTTATGGATAATGATGATGGCAACAGAGACTAAGAAGAAATTCACGGGGCCATATGAATTTTAAGCAGAAGGACCTGAGCCAGTCACAAGAATGAAGGATGTCTTCGCAGAGAAATTTTTTTTTCAGCATAAAAACTGGCAGAGCTGAGTTGCAGCTCACTAGGTTAGGACATGCACGTGTCAGGGGATGAGGAACCAAGGAACGTTTGCCCAGAACTTAAAGATTATGGTGCGGGAATGCAGGAGAGGGCTGCACAAGCACACGCTTGAGAAGGAGCCTGGTTGACAAAGAAGTCTTGGCGCCAGCTGAAAACACGAGGCTAGGCACGCATATTCACACACCGCAAAGCTGTTTCACTGCCATCGTTAGCACAGCCAACAGGCAGCATATTGGTTAAGGGTGTGGATTCTAGACACAATCAGAGCTGGCAGACCTTGGGTAAGTCACTCAACTCTTCAGGTAACAACTTCTTTGTAAACGGAGGGGCGTAAGAGTGCTTCCTCGAAGGTTGCCGTGGGCACTAAATATGTTACTATACAAAAAGCACTTAGAGCAGGGGCGCTTGGGAGGCTCCGTCGGTTAAGCGCCCGACTTCGGTTCGGGCCAGGATCTCATGGTTCATGGGATCGAGTCCCGCATTGGGCTCTGCACTGGCAGTGTGGACCTACTATAGACCCTCTGTCTCCCTCTCTCCCTGCCCCTCCCTCACTTGGCTCTCTCTCTTTTTCAAAAATAAACAGTTAACAAAATACATAAAAAGCACTTAGAAAAGTGCCTAGAGCATTCTAAATACTGAATAAGTGTTAGCTGCTATTATTTTTGTTACTATCGTTCGTTGCTGTGCTACAAGCCAAAAATTAAATTAGGACTAAGGTAGTGAGAACACTAAGAAGTGTTTACAGATTTGTTCACGGCTGAATGTCTTGTATTTTGCTTCCATGTAAGAGGAATCCACTTCGATGCCCAGAGATCGTGACGCAGCATGGTGCAAAAGAAATTTCCTGGTAGACGGATAAAGTTGAATGGTGATGGCCCGGGAAACTGGGGACAGGGAAGCGTCCCAAGTGCCATGTACTGTGGTAAGAAGTGTCTGAGGGAGCAGACGCTTTACCTCATCAAGTGGACTTCACATGCAAGAAGCCTAATGGAGGGGCCCCTGGGGGGCTCAGTCGGTTGAGCGTCTGGCTTCAGCTCAGGTCACGACCTCACCGTTCCTGAGTTCGAGCCCGGCGTCGGGCTCTGTGCTGACAGCTCGGAGCCTGGACCCTGATTCTGATCCTGTGTCTCCCTCTCTCTCTGCCCCTGCCCTGCCCACACACTGTCTCTCTGTCTCTCTCTCCCCAAAATAAACAAACATTACAAAAAGAAAAGAAAGGCCACCTAATGGAGAGGAAGGGGGAAACTCAGAAGAACCCCTGAAGCAGCCATAAGGCAAAAAGTCAGCTTTCAGTTAATGCCAGACACAGATACACACACCAAACGAGAATTTTTCTGCTTCCTTTACCTCTTCTCAATGCTTGTACTCCCACCGTGGAAGAGCCAGAAATACGGCTGGCAAGATAGAGGAAAAAGAATAGAAGCTGTCGGCGGGAAAAGCCATAAGCACTCTTGCCTGCCCCAACTTCAGGCTTCCTTTGGGAGCGCGGCAGGATCCGCGGGACTGAACGTCTGATTGAAAAGGCGACTGAAGACATGGCTATTATGTTGGGCAGGGCGTTGTAATTCTTAACCCGAGAGTGGTTCTACTCCCTTGGTTTGGTTTTAGGTGAAGTGATCAAGAAACTGTATTACGTAGGAATGACCAGAAAAACCCGGCCTTTTCTGCGGCAGGGGAAGCACCAAGGCCACAGAAAAGACTTAAAGTAACAGCGGGAAGGAAAAAATCTTTTCTTTTTAGGTACATCCTATGAGTTTTGCTTTCTCATTATAATAGCTACACATAGATTCTATGCACTATTGGCGGGGGGGGGGGGGGGGGGGGGGGGCTGAGGTTGCTAAAATATTACAAAATACAGGTAGTTACAAAAGCTAACCACATGGTCTACTGACAGAAAATGTGACCTAATTTTAAAAATAGGTATGGGGGTGCCTGGGTGGTTGAGTCCATTAAGCATTCAACTTCGGCTCAAGTCATGATCTCATGGTTCCGGAGTTTGAGCCCCACGTCGGGCTCTGTACTGACAGCTCGGAGCCTGGAGCCTGTTTCAGATTCTGTGTCTCCCTCTTTCTCTCTCTCTGCCCCTCCCCCACTCACGCATGTGCTCTCTCTCCCTCCAAAGTAAATAAACATCAAAAAAAATTGTGAAGGTCTGGTAGCATATATATATATATATATATATATATAAACAAATACATATTTGTAATAATATATATTTTTTAATGTCATGTTTTAAGCCTTAGTTTGAATGTTTATTCATTTATTTATTTAATACAGTTTTATGTATTTGAGAGAGAGAGAGAATACACGCACGCATGAGCAGAGGAGGGGCAGAGACAGAGAGCGAGTGAGAGAATCCCAAGCAAGCTCCACATGGTCAGCGCACAGCCCGATTCGGGGCTCGAACTTACAAACTGTGAGATCATGACCTGAGCTGAAGGTGGACGTTCAACAGACTGAGCCACCGAGGCGCCCCTATGTATTTAAGGAGTCGCCATGCCCAGCACAGGGCTTGAACACATGACCCTGAGATCAAGAATCAGATGCTCTACCGACGGAGCCAGCCAGGCACCCCCAACAAATGTACTTTTTTAAACATCACTGAAATTGCCCTTGCTTCAATAAACAACTTGGGTGAGACATTTCTATGAAGTTACTATGTCAAGGCATTCTGGAATTATCTGAATATTTTCCTTCATATTCATTAACCTGTTTTCCATAAATCTGCATTTTCTCCAAGGACTCATTGTCCCTAACCTCAATTCTGTAAGTGGCTGAGGAAAAAGAAAAGGACAGTAGCAAAATTAAATTCACCTGTGTGCAACCAAATACCAGCTTCCTGTAACAGAAGTCAATGTTTGAGCACCTGCAGACTAAACGCTCTTAACCCCTTTTGAACAACGAGCATTTGGTACAAATGCAAACGAATGTGTGTAATAGGGGCAAAAGCAATATAGTTGAGGGGCGGCACACGGTGAACCTGGAAGGTTGGAATCAGTCCCGCCTTTGGGGGTATAGATAAGAAATTAGCACTAGATCAAAGCATGGGAAGAGGATACACAGAGGCCCTTTGCGGTTTTTAACACATCAGTTAATCCATCATTCCTAATATAAGGGGTGGTATCTAATGCCCCTTATGCAAAGACTCCTATGACAAATTCCTCTAAGAAATGAAAACTAAAAGTAAGCCCATCCAGGTGGAAAAAAAAAAACACAACAAAAACCCTGACATTATGTCTCCTGCTACCAATAATGGAGCTCCGGAACCTATCGCATTTCCAGATTGGCCCTGGCCTCTGGAGAGCACAGAGCCAAACTCTGAATGATTGGTACGACTTCCTCATTCAGGAGTTCCGGGTCTTGTTTCTGTCCTCTCCTCTAACTACTTCTTGGTTTCTGCCCCCTGTTGTGTTAAGTATTTCTGACTGTACTCCACCTGTATCTTCATTGTAAGTCGTGTGGAGTCCCAATCTGGCAGCGGGCAAGACGTGCATGGGTCAGTCCATAGAGGAGGAAGTGATCACTTTAGCTGTGATTTGGGGACACACAGAACAATCAATTTAGTGTGCAAAATGTATTCGGAAGGCTTCTCGAGAACTCTCCTCACTGGCTCCAAATGTTTCGTCTGCCTGGTATCATCCATTTTCCAATCTCTCTTCAACGAACTATTCCTTCGGAATACCAGAGCAGTCGATAATGTTATGTTGTTCACTTTCAAAGCCTTACTCTTGTTAAACATATATAAAACCAAAGCCTCGAGAAATAAGCAATGTGTGCTGAGATCCCCGCATAAGCCCCCAGGAGCCTGCCGCACCAGACCCAGCACTGCATCCCAGCCCGAGCAACACCGGATATTCGCACGCAAAAGAGTGAAAGTGGACCCTTGTCTTGCATCACTCACAAAAATGAACTCTGAATCTGTGTGATGCTAAGTGAAATAAGCCATACAGAGAAAGACAGATACCATATGGTTTCACTCTTATGTGGATCCTGAGAAACGTAACAGAAACCCATGGGGGAGGGGAAGGGAAAAAAAAAAAAGAGGTTAGAGTGGGAGAGAGCCAAAGCATAAGAGACTGTTAAAAACTGAGAACAAACTGAGGGTTGATGGGGGGTGGGAGGGAGGGCAGGGTGGGTGATGGGTATTGAGGAGGGCACCTTTTGGGATGAGCACTGGGTGTTGTATGGAAACCAATTTGACAGTAAATTTCATATATTAAAAAATAAAAAAAGAAAAAAAAATGAACTCTGAATCTATTAAAGACTACAATGTGCGACCTGAAACTACAGAAGTCCTAGAAGAAAAGGGCGGAAGGCTCTTAGAAATTGGTCTTGGCAGATTTTTTTGGGTACGCCAAAAACAAAAGTAAACAAGCACGACTAAAAAACTAAAAAGCCTCTGCACAGCAAAAGAAACAACCAACAAAATTAAAAACTACAGAATAGGACAAAATATCTGCAAATCATACATCTAATAAGGGGTTAGTATCAAAAATGTGTAAGGAGTTTACATAATTCAATAGCAAAAAGCAATCTGATTTAAAAAAAAGAGGGGGGCGCCGGCGTGGCTCAGTCGGTTAAGCATCCAACTCTTGATTTCAACTCAGGTCGTTCGCTCACCATTCGTGAGACCGAGCCCCACATCAGGTGTGCTGACAGCGTGGGGCCTGCTTGGGATTCTGTCTCCCTCTCTCTGTACCTGCCACCCTCTCTCAAAAATAAATACACATTGGGGCACCTGGGTATCTCAGTCATTTAAACGTCTGACTTTGGCTGAGGTCATGATCTCGTAGTTCATGGGTCGGAGCCCCGTGTCAGGCTCTGTGCTGACAGCTTGGAGCCTAGAACCTGCTTCAGATTCTGTGTCTCCCTCTCTCTCTGATCCTTCCCTGCTCTTGCTCTGTCTCTGTTTCTGTCTCTCTCTCTCAAAAATAAATAAAACATTAAAAATTGAAAAAAAATAAACATTAAAAAAATAGACAGAGGCACTGAATAGACATGTTTCCACAGAAGACATACAAATAGCTAACAAGTACATTAGTGTTCGACATCACTAATCATCAGGGAAATGCAAATCTAAGCCCCAATGACATATCACCTCAACCTGTTAGAAGGGCTATCATCAAAAACACAGGAGATAACGAGTATTAACTGCGATGCACAGAAAAGAAACCCTTGTGCACTGTTGGTAGGAATGCAAATTGGTCCAGCCACAGTGGAAAACAATGTGGGGATTCCTCCAAAAATTAAAAATAGGACGACTACATGATCCATTAATCTCACTTTTCTTTTTTCAACGTTTTTTTTTTTTTTTTTTTTTTTTATTTTTGGGACAGAGAGAGACAAAGCATGAACGGGGGAGGGGCAGAGAGAGAGGGAGACACAGAATCGGAAACAGGCTCCAGGCTCCGAGCCATCAGCCCAGAGCCCGACGCGGGGCTCGAACTCACGGACCGCGAGATCGTGACCTGGCTGAAGTCGGACGCTTAACCGACTGCGCCACCCAGGCGCCCAATCTCACTTTTCAATATATATATATATGTGTATATATATGTACATATATATATATATACACATATATATATATATAGGAAATGAAATAATTGTCTTGAAGAGTTATCGGCACTTTCTTCTTTTCTATTAAATTTTATTTATGTATTTTGAGAGAGAGAGTGAGTGAGCAGGGGAGGGGCAAAGAGAGAAGGAAAGAGAGAGAATCCCAAGCAGGCTCCTCACTGTCAGCACAAAGCCCGACCCAGGGCTCGAACCCACAAAGCGTGAGATCGTGACCTGAGCTGAAACCAAGAGTCGGGCACTCAACCGACTGAGCCACCCAGGTGCCCCTTCTCTTTTTTCTTAATACGGTATTTATTTGTCTTCCCTCTGTCAAACCCTGAGCCAACCGCTCTGCCAAGGCTGCCTGGGGAGGTATAGGCGGAACACCCGTGCAGACGAGACACAGGACAAGGACCTACGGCAGGTGGAGGCGGCTCCTTTCCACGGCCACGAGGATGAGGAAGGCCACCGTCAGACACAAGAGCCCAAGTGCCCTCCGAGAGGGCAAAGCCCAGAATGGCATAGGACACGAGCCGTTACTTCACAGAGGGCTTCTCGTCTTCTCACCCAAGACGAGGCTCCCAAACGCAGTCCCGATGCCAGCCCCGGAGCCAGCCACCCCCGCCGTGGCGGCCCCAGCCCCAACGAACTTGGCCGCTGTGTCGACGTCCCTCGAAAGGGCCCTGGTTCGGAAGCTGCCGCTAGGAACAAGCGAGTGAGATCAGGGGACGTGAGGCCTTGCCGAGCGGCTGAGGATCTGATCCGTCAGCGTCGGGGTGATTTTAGCACCACCGAGGACACTGATCCGCTCAACACCCGGCAGGTGCTAACCGAGGAGGGCGAGGGGACCAAGCAGGCACCGCGTACTCTTTCAGGGGACGAGGGACCGCAGCAGGGGGGCCGCTCCCGCGCAGAGGAGATGGAGAGCGAGACGTCTGGGCTTCTACGTGCACTGTGGCTTTGTGCGCGACACCCAAGACCTGCAAACAACCCAAGTCGGCCAACAGATGAACGGATGAAGATGTGACAGCTATACGTACGCACACACACAAAGGGAAATCCTACCGTTTGCATTATGCTCAGCGAAAGAAGTCAGACAAAGACAAATACTGCATGATCCCACTCATATACGGAATCTAAAAAGTTGAACTCAGAAAACAGAGTAAACGGGCGGTTCCTAGGGGTTGGTGAGGGAAATGGGGAGATGTTGATCGAAGGGTACAGATGTTCAGTTATAACATAAATAAGTCCTACAAATCTAATGTAGGGCATGGTGACTACAGTTACCAATACTGCATTATCAGATAAAAACCACGATGAGATACCACCTCATACCTGTCAGAATTGACAACTTTCTAAACAATTGCGATACTAAGAATTTACCCAAAGGATACAGGTGTGCTGTTTTGAAGGGGCACAGGCACCCCAATGTATACAGCAGCACTTTCAACAATAGCCAAAGTATGGAAAGAGCCTAAATGTCCATCAACTGACGAGTGGATAAAGAAGATGTGGTATATATATATGGTATATGGTATATATATGCAATGGAATATTATATGGAATATATATGCATATATATATATATATATATATATGCATGCAATGGAGTATTACTTGGTGATCAAAAAGAATGAAATCTTGCCATTTGCAACAACATGGATGGAAACGAGTGTATTATGCTAAGCGAAAAAAGTCAGAAGATAAATATCATGATTTCACTCATATGTGGAATTTAAGAAACAAAATAGATGAACATAGGGGAAGGGAAGGAAACATAAGATAAAAACAGACAGGGAGGCAAACCATAGGAGATTCTTTTTTAAAAAAAATTATTTTTACATTTATTTATTTTTGAGAGATGGAGAGAGACAAAGCTTGAGCAGGGGAGGAGCAGAGAGAGAGGGAGACACAGAATCGCAAGCAGGCTCCAGGCTCTGAGCTGTCAGCACAGAGACCGACGCGAGGCTCAAACCCACGAACCGTTAGATCGTGACCTGAGCTGAAGTCGGACGCTCAACCGACTAAGCCACCCAGGCACTCCAAACCATAGGAGATTCTTAAAGACAGAGAACAAACTGAGGGTTCCTGGAGGGGAGGTGGGGGGGGATGGGCTAAATGGGTGATGGGCATTAAGGAGGGCACTTGTGGGGATGAGTACTGGGTGTCATATGTAAGGAATAATCAATTAATTTTAACCCCGAAAAAAAAGAAAAAAAAAAAAAAAGACTAAATTGATATTGCTATCTATACACATACTTGGAACATTGTTTTTCAGAAGCAGTTCTTAAGACTTGAGACAGAAAAGTAATTTTGTTTGTTTTAAACAAAGTTTGTTGAATTAAAGAATGAATGTATACATTTATTAAAATCAGCCTACTATATTTTTAATGAGAGAAGATTCTGACAGTACCAAAGAAAGGCTTAGTTTCATATTAATTGTTTATTTCCAAATTAATCTGTTCCCTAAAAAACTAGAAATTATGAACGCCTAGATCATATCATCTAATTTTCAATTTGAATCAATGGAAATAAAAATGGCTTTTTCTCTTGAAAAAAAATTCTGTATTGTATACTTGAAATTTGACAAGAGAGTAGGTCTTAAATATTCTCAACACAAAAATAAAATGGTAACTAAGTGAGGTAATGGACGTGTCTTTTTTTTTTTTTTTTCAGAGAGAGAATGCAAGTGAGCGAGGGGCAGAGAGAGAGAGAATCCCAGGAGGGGCAAAGGGAGGGAGAGAGAGAGAGAGACAGAGGAACAGAGGGAGAGGACGAGAGAGAGAGAGAGAGAGAGAGAGAGAGAGAGAAGAGAAGGAGAGGAAGCAAGGGAGAGGACAAGAGACAAAGAGAGAGACAGAGAGAAGCGGGGCTCAAACGAGGTGATGGATGTGTTAACAAACCTTATGATAATCATTTCAATATATATATATACACACACACATATACACATATATATACACATACAGACACACACACAAACACATATACAAATGTCAAATCACACCGCACACCTTAAAATTCCACATTGTTATTTGTAAAATATATATCGATAAAGCTGGAAATGAAAAATATTTGTGTCTTGGTGCAAAAAGAAAAAGAAACATTTGGATACATAAATTTTAAGTATAAAAAAACCTTTTGCATTTGTAAAATTTTTTTAATGTTTTTATTCATTTTTGAGACAGAGAGAGACAGAGCATGAGCAGGGGACGGACAGAGAGAGAGAGAGGGAGACGCAGAATCCGAAGCAGGCTCCGGGCTCTGAGCTGTCAACACAGAGCCCAACACGGGGCTCAAACTCAGACTGTGAGATCATGACCTGAACCAAAGTCGGACGCTCAACAGACCGAGCCACCCAGGCGCCCCAATTTTATTTACATTTCTAAATAAAATTAAAATTAAAACTAAAACTGGGGAACAGACTTCACGGTAAAATAATTTTTTTTATTCAAACTGACAACCAATCTAGTCATTTACCAAGGATAAGTGCTATATTTCATTTATTTTATGTATGTATACATAGAAGTATGTATGTATGTATAGGCTTATAAATAGAGGCATTATTAAAGCCTAAAAAAAGATTCTGTAATTATTGAAAAAGTTTGGTCATTCTGGATGACAATGTAGCCTTCAGCTAACAAAGCTAAAATTTGTTAACTGGCCAGTATTCCAATTGTTGGAATGTAATCAACCATCCCAGCCACAGTATTAAAGGCAAAGCTTTAAATGCACTGAATAACCTAAGAGTGAATGTTAAAAATCAAAGCAAGTTAAAGGTATTCATCAAGTCTGAGAATTTTTTCTGTGGTTCCCTTAAGTCCGCTACGCAGCTGGTTGGGCTGGAATGTTAATGAACATGACCATTACCAACATTTATATTACCGACCTTTTCAGTGTGGTACTCGTGAGAAATGGAAACACCAAAGTTCAAGTTTTGAAACTGCTTTTGAGTGTGTCTGGAAATTCAGCCACAGCAGAAGGACTACTTAGTACCTAAGGACTCATCATTCTGTTCCCCTTTTAAGAGCCACCCAGCAAAGGAAATTCTTGAGTATTTCTGTCAGAATAAAAACTATTGCCTCAACACCCAAGGCCATTGAGCTTCTCCAGCTACTTTCACTAAAGGTTCGCCGTTCTTCCTGTTCTATGGAGAAGACTGTCCAGGAAACAAGAGCTTTAGTTTATCCTCATGATGTAGATGTGAAGGAAAAAGATGTCACAGTAACAAAGTTCTGGTTAGTCGTATGTTTCCCAAGAGTAATGCAGTATGGCGCTGAACACACATTATAAATTTCTTCTTTTCTATCTTTCTTGTGAAGGAATTCTTTCGGCAGCTGAATTTAAACAGTAAACGTCATGTCTCGTCAACACAGCTAAAACTTGGCATGCTCGTCGAGTTTATGGACCATTTTACTGATACCAGATGAATATTAGAACCTGTACTAAAAACATACATTTCTTTTATTTTGCCGTCTACATTGAGATATCGTAGTTACTTCCTCTACAGGAAGTGACAGTGACCTTTTTACGCAGAAGCTACGCTTTTACCGTTCAAAGTGATCCAAGACCACGTTAGCATGTCATGACCTCGTTGGTTTAGAACTGTCATAGGAATGACAACATTCTTCGAGTAATGATGAGATCCTGAGCGTTCGGGCTCAACTGCCAACCCAGGCACAGAGCATTCCAAAATCCAATTGTCTGCACTAGTCCATGCAAAATGTAAACTTGAGGAGAAGGCGCTTCCTGGGACTCTCCCACTGCCACACAATGTGCCAGTATGTAAAGACATTATGAATAAAAGGCTGAGTATAATCCAAAGGCCCATCGATAGACAACTGAGTACATCACTTATCCAGTCTTTGAAAAGATGAAGGTCTGGATGTGCTAATGTGGAAAAATATCCATGAAATATTATTTTTTAAACACACATTGTAGAAGAGTATGCTTGCTCTGACCCTATGTATATGTTTTAAGTGAAAACTACACTAATATACATTAACATTTCTGGAATGATCCACAAACTCCAGTAGGACTCGAGAGTGGAGAAAGGACTTTTCCATGTAAACCCTCTTTTACTGCTTGGATTTTTCATTAGGAGACTATATTTCATAACTTTGTAGTAAAAATATTTTTCTAGTAAAAATGTTTTTTAATTAACGTTTCCAAACTCATTTAGGTAATAAATGGCAGACTCGGAGGGGCGCCTGGGTGGCTCCGTCGGTTAAGCGTCCGACTTCGACTTCGGTCATGATCTCACAGTTCGTGGGTTCGAGCCCCGCCTCAGGCTCTGTGCTGACAGCTCGGAAGCTGGGGCCTGCTGCGGATTCTGTGTCTCCTTCTCTGTCTGCCCCTCCCCCGCTCACTCTCTCTCAAAAATAAATATACATTAAAAATGTAAATAATAAATAACTAAGTGAATAAATACAAAAAGAAATGGCAGAGTTGGTAGGTAAGTCTGTGCCTTCAGAATCCACATACACTGATCTTTCCCCTGTTACACGGGTAAGTAAAGTAAACACTATCAACAAGTAGAACGACCTTGCCAGTTGACATCCATTCAGGACATGTTGTAATGGACAATTTCAGTTTTCAAATGAATGGGTACGAAATCTTCAACTCTCCAGGCTAGGTTTAACTAATTATATACATTAAGAGATAAACAATGAAAGAATGGTGACTATAACTGTCTCATATACTGAGTGAGTGTCCATGTTTTTAAAGCTCACAGATGTTTACAAAACGGAGTTACTTTTCTATCATACAGATTTTTTCAGCTTAAATTCCAAGGACTCATGGCTTTTTTCACCAGTATTTTACTCGAACATCGGTGTGCCCATGAGGCCCTCTTCACCTCCTGTTCTTTAGCTTTATTTCTAATCGAGAGTACTGCAAAAGCCACAAACATGTGAACCTTGACGGGATGCTGTTCCCACAAGAAATCGTCTGAATACTTCTCTCCAACCAAACAATAGTCACCCACTGGAGCAGGAGGACTGCGGAGTAGAATGGCCCGGGAGAGGTAATTCAGCACTTCCCGCCTCGCACGAAAGAGCGAGGAATGCGAGCAAGAGCAAACGTGCTGTGTTTGAGGTCATCTCCACTGCCTTGCCGGCCCTGCGCACGAAATAAAAAAGAGGTTTGGCTCAAACCAACGGATGCTGCCAGGTTTCCTGTCCACACCTTATCATCTTAAACAGCAGTTGACTCTTTGATGTTTGTAAGAGAAGAGAAGAACAAAGCGGAGGAAATTGTTGAAATTACTTTCAGGCTGCGTTTTGTTTTTTCCTTCATTTGCTTGCTGTCCCCCTTCCAAGGATAGTGTCGCTTCCTAACGTGAAAGCAAGAGAGATAATAACACCTCAACAGTGACTGTCATCCAAAAGAATGGGCTAATTTCATATCTGTGGAGTGTATCTTTAACTCTGAGTGGGAATGAGCAGATTACAGGATTTTTTTTCCATTTTTTACAGGGAGAGGGAATAATTAGTTTGCTTTTATGAAATAAATTGCTTGTGTTTACAGAATAAAAACTTCAATACATAATAGTGAAATGCTATAAAATTAGCTCCATTTCTATGCATTCTGAATGTTTTCATTTTCAATGGATCTCATTTTTTCCTATTAAGAAATATTGTTGTACGTGGGGATTTATTACATAATTATGATTTTCTGAGAAATGTCACTGCAATGAGATCATTCCAAACTTTGTTTCTCCTTCAGCTGTAAGATTCTGTTTTATGTTCCTCTTGATTAAGAAATCAGCAGGTTACCCAAATCAAACATTCATTATAGCCCATTCAAATTCATTCATACAGCTCACAATTTGCTCCATTAATATCTCATTTAGGGAAATATATAGAATACAAGTGTCTGTGTGTGACAATGCTGTCACCCACCACATTGCCCAATACATCCAAAGATGCTCCATTAGACAGGGTTTCCTTTAATCATGACGGATCCCGTGGGACCCACTTACCAAGTACTTAGACCATTCGCTCTTTCATTCCCAAACCCCAAAGATATCTAAATGTTCACGGCCTTTCTCGGGAACACGATGTCCTCATGAGATTACTTTGGTCTCTCAGTCCTCTTCACACAGTCCTGGCGATGTAGAAATGCAAGATGGCCAAACATTCAGCCATGAAAGCCTGCCTATTTGAGCCACAAGCCAGTCAATTCAATTAATTCCATTCCCATCGCTTCAGTGACACCTCCCTGCAAAATGCTGAAAGCCTGAATAGAAAGCCCCAACATTAGACATTAAAATACATCTTAAAGAAATACTCGAGTCAAAACTGAAGACACTTTAGTTCGATTCAGACTCCTACTATCCTTCTTCATGCCTCATCATTAATTCAAGCTGCTAGAATCATCCTAAATGGTATGTTCTGCAGCTCTCCCCTCCTTTCCCTTTCTTTAAAAAAAAAATTAATGTTTATTTGAGAGAGAGACAGAGAGACAGAACGAGCAAGGGAGGGGCAGAGAGAGGGAGTCACAGAATCCGAAGCAGGTTCCAGGCTCCGAGCTGTCAGCACAGAGCCCCACGCAGGGCTCGAACCCACAAACTGTGAGATCATGACCTGAGCCGAAGTCGGACGCTTCACTGACTGAGCCACCCAGGCGCCCCTCCTCCTTTCCCTTTCTCTTACTACTCCTACCGCACCCTTATTAATATCCTCTCTTCAGAAATATGGCAATTATCTTAACTACGCTTCCCAAGCTTGCTCCTCTGGAACACTGGGTTCCACGAAATAAATGACATTCAAAAGGAGTTCCACTTGAGAAACTTGGGCTTAAATGTTTATGTTTTTTTCACTGCCGTATTTCTGAGAGCCTTGAAATTGCTAATTTTATTGACTAGCTAACCTATGTTCCAGGCTTTCTGCTAGATCTTATGTTTCTCCTCCTGACGACTGTGTTGTTGTTACTCTCTGTTTTACAGATCACACAGCTAGTAAGCGGTGAAGCCAGGATTTGATTCTAGCTTTCTCACTCCAAAATCCCTGCTCTTTTCATATTTCCCTCTTTGGCCTGAGACATCATACCATTTCCTTAAAAGTCGCCCTGTATTCATTAGCTACATGTTTCTTTCTCTTAATAAAAAGTGAACATCTTGATATTTTTAATAGAGAGAAAATTAATTTTGCTTTCTGATGGAGTTAATATGGGAGAGGTTAATGGTGTACATCTTTGCGTCAGACGATATTATTCAAATTTGGTTTCTGCAAGTCACTAGCTACATAACAAAGGTAAGTCCTTAGTCACTTAAAACTTAGTTCTTCCTCTGTACAATGGGTGAAATATTTATTTCGGGAAGATATTTGTGAGGCTTAAATGTAATTATGTACGTAAAGTGCTTAGAGCACTTGGACACATAATCAGTATTCGATTATAATATTATCATTAATAAACAATGATAACATCATGATGTCCCTAAGACTCACTTGCCTGGGTTTCTTAATCAAAACTGGATTGCCTATTCTTTTTTTTTTTTTTTTAATTTTTTTTAATGTTTATTTATTTTTGAGACAGAGAGAGACAGAGCATGAGCAGGGGAGGGGCAGAGAGAGAGGGAGACACAGAATCTGAAACAGGCTCCAGGCTCTGAACTGTCAGCACAGAGCCTGACGCGGGGCTCGAACTCACGAACTGTGAGATCATGACCGGAGCCGAAGTCGGACGCTTAACCGACTGAGCCACCCAGGCGCCCCGGGATTGCCTATTCTAATTCAGTTAGCTTTTATTTGAAATTTTTAGAACAAATTGACAAATGGTTTCTAATGCTATTAAAAGAGAACAATTTAAATAAATAATACATTAAATACTCAACTTTGATCCTAAATTTAGAATTGCAATTTGTCCAGCCTATCCTTCAAGTTTCTGAACCGAAAGCTATTTTAGTTTTGCAACGAGGTAGCCCCTAAACAGGAAGATTTAACTTTCAATGTGGATCTTACTATTTGAGATGATCTAGCACAGAGTACCAGCTTGGTCTTATTAAATTAAGACATTCAGGATGTTGACTTTCCTTCCTGTAAACGTTTTTATTTGAAAACTGCAAAACGATCTTATTTTCCATATCTTACTATCAATTTTAAAAGAGATTTTGAAAAAATATACAATTTTGAAAATGAAAATTTATAAAATTATTAAGTACATTGAAGAAAATGCCATTGACATTTTGAGATCTATTTAATAACCAATTTTAACAAAACCCCATCAAATTGAGCCTCACTTATCCCGAATTTATAACCCTCTGAGACAAAGACCAGAATAAAGTTTTTAAAATAACCTCATGAGGGGCGCCTGGGTGGCTCAGTCGGGTGAAGCGTCCGACTTCAGCTCAGGTCACGATCTCACGGTTTGGTTTATGAGTTCGAGCCCCGTGTCTGGCTCTGTGCTGACAGCTCAGAGCCTGGAGCCTGCTTCCGATTCTGTGTCTCCCTCTCTTTCTGCCCCTATCCCGCTCATGCTCTGTCTCTCTGTCGGTCTCTCAAAAATAAATAAACATTAAACAAATTTTTTTATTAAATAAAATAACCTCATGAGGGGATGCCTGGCTGGTCAGTGGAGCATGCAATTCCTGATCTCAGGGTTGGGAGTTTGAGCCCCACCCACATTGGGTGTAAAGATTACTTAAAAATAAAATTAAAAAAGTAACCTCATGAGGATTCACTGTTATTTGGTGTGTGCTTTTCAATGTAGTAATAATCAGAACAGCAGATCTTAGGGTATAATATAAACCAGGAACTGCTCTAACTGCTATACATAGATTAACTGAATCTTCAAAAACATCTTCCAAGGTGGATACTAGTGTTACCCCCACTTTACATATGAACCGACTGAAGGAAAGAAAGATTGTCAGTTACCCAAAGCCCTAAAACTCATAATGGCAGAACCCGGCTCTTTTAATCCAGACGAGCTAACTCCAGTCTCTGTACGTTTATCTGCTGCACATTGACTGATTTATTCTCAGAGTTTTGCAGAAAGTAAACCTGCTTACAATGTTTTATACCTTGAAATTGGTCTAACCCAGAATACAACTTTCCAGTTGGTCCCAATATTTTACTACTCAATGTTCATTCATTTGTATTTAAAGAACACGATTCTTTGGTCTACATTCCGAAGAACCTCATCAGAGATACTGCTGACACTTTTATGGACACGAGTCTCGATATTTATTTAGCTTATCGCAGTTCCAATTTTTATCAAGAATCTTCTGGAGACAAGCATAACACGGTATGTGTCCAATGCCAATACAGGTTTTAAGATTGAAGCAGTCCGTTTTCTCTAAAGCCACCTGGAAAGATACATCTTGTCTCTTATCATGAGAAAAGTAGCTTATTGTTTGCAAGAGCTCCAAGCAATAGTAAAGTCCAGAAGCTGAGAGTTGAAACAAACAAGGCAAAATATTGGCAAGGAAGAATTTGTATCTGCAAGTTCTGAGTTGAACATTTTACTTTCATAGTATATTTTAGACCGAACATAGATATACGTAACTTGATATTATTAGTTTTCTCAGAAACGCTCACACCCATTTTCCAAAATGCAATCATACTTTATTCTCTTCTTCCTTGGGATCAAAAATCTTGATCTTTCTTGGGGCGCCTGGGTGGCTCAGTCAGTTGAGCGTCCGACTTCGGCTCAGGTCATGATCTCGCGGTCTGTGAGTTCGAGCCCCGCGTCGGGCTCTGTGCTGACAGCTCAGAGCCTGGAGCCTGTTTCGGATTCTGTGTCTCCCTCTCTCTCTGCCCCTCCCCCGCTCATGCTCCATCTCTCTCTCTCTCTCTCTCTCTCTGTCAAAAATAAATAAATATTAAAAAAAAAAAGTTGTGCTAGAGACTTGTATTTCCTTTAAAAAAAAAAAAAAAAAAATCTTGATCTTTCTTTAACTGGATCCTAGGGAAGCATTTATCAAAGAGTGTTTAAAGGGATATTGGTAAGTATTCAGGGCAGAAAAGTGTTTTGTAGTCAAATAAGTTTTGGAGAAACTAGGTTAAATGAAGTTAACCAGGCTTATGTACTGCGGGATTTGCCGCCATTAGATACTAATACCTAACAACCCCCAGAGCGGAATAAATGAAGAAACCCTCAAAACTTCGGACCACACGGTTTTTCTTTGTTGCATGCCAATGTGAGAAAATTACTTCACAAACAAGTTTTGGGAATCAATGGCGTGACACCATAAGTCACTAAAATTGGAAGAGGGTAAAGAAAAATCCCAAGTGCTGGTTTAGAAACTCCCTGTGTTAGAAACTCATTTTCGAGTGGAGATGCACCAAGGAGGATTCTTGGAAATATATTTTCCAAAGTTCTACACTGAGAAATCTAGGACAAAGACCAGGATCCCATATTTGGTGTGGGAGTGGGGTCTTTCCTTTCATTTTTGAAGCAAAGCTAGGCTTTAGCACCATCACATAAGGGAAACACAACTGCTTCATAGCCTAAGGCATATTGACACCACCTCTCCCCAATTTTATATATACTGTGATAAACACAATAGCCCTCCCAAAGATGTCTACGTCTTAATCCCCAAAACCTTTGAATATGCTAACTTAGATAGCAAATAAGACTTTGCAGATATGATTAAGTTCAAGATCTTGCAATAAGATTATCCTGGCTATCAGGTTGGATCTAATGTAACCACAGGGTCCTCATAAGTAGAAGCAGGAGAGTCAAAGCCAGAGAGAGATTTAAAGATGCCACGCTTCCGTCTTTGATGATGGAGGAAGGAGCCATGAACCAAGGATCATAGGCAGCCTGTTAGAGCCTGGAAAAGGCAAAGGAATGGATTTCCTCTTAGAGCCTCCAGAAGGAACACATCTTGCGGATTCCTTTCTTTTAGCTCAGTAAGATACATTTTGGACTCTGACCCCCAGAACTATAGGATAATAAATGTGTATTGTCCTAAGCCACTACGCTCGTGGTAATATGTTACAACGGCAAGAGAAAATTAATGTATATACTGATGTAACTGCATTCCACACCTTTTAGCCACGGGAAGCCAAATTATTGTTTTGATATAACATAAATTCTGCCAATTTACAATCTTGCTAGTCTTAATAGTAAGAACAGAGAGGAGAGACTAGCAAACCATGTTAGTGACACAGAAGCGAGAATATTTAAGTTACTTGGCAAGGTTCCCAAAGGTAGTGACTCCAAAATTAAGCCCCTTTTACCCACATCGATTACCTCTCTCATCATACCACGTAACTATCACCATGCTTAGTTTCCTGCTTTACATTAGGATTACGATATAGGGGAAAAGTGAAAATGTGGCAATGGTTCAGTCTGGAAAAGGATTATCATCGACAAGACTAATACAATATAGTACTACAGTCGGAGGGAAAGAAAAAGAAAAGAACACTGTTCCCAGAAGAAGGACATGACGGACCGGTGGAACCAGCACTACATATGGTGTGGCAGAAACGCTCATAAGGGTCACACATGTGAAACTGACTCACACGGTGCCTAAGACGAAGGTTCACTCAGAACTTCAGAGTACATCTCCTTCACCCACCCCACCGGATTAACACAAAACTCTACACTAAAGGCGTAACATGAGAAAGGCATACCCGCATCCAAATATAAGTGGGAAAATGTTTACCTCAGTATGTATCGTCCTACACAAAATATCAAGAGTTCAACCAAAAAATTACAAGGCACGTCAAAAAGCAGGGAAAAAACCTCCAGTCTGAAGAGAAAAGTAATCATCAAAATAAAACTCAGATATGACACAGATATTGTCATTATCAGTGAATTTTACATAACCATGATTAATATATTAAAAGAGCCACAACAGAACTGAGAAAACATGAATAGACATGTAATTTCAGCAAAGTGACCGAAACTGTAGGAAAACAGAAGGAATCTGCTTGAGATTCTCTGTCTTCTTCTCTGCCTGCCCCTCCCCCACTCATGCTCTTTCTCTCTGTCTCTCTCTCTCTGTCTCTCCAAAAAAATAACCAAAAAAGAAAAAGAAAAAGAAGAAAATGGAAGTGCTAAAAATGAAAAACCCACTAACACAGATGAAGAATTCCTTGGATGGACGCATCAGTAAACACTTGAAGACAGGTCACTAGAAATTAGCAAAACATGGAGGGGAAAAGAAGAGCATCTAGAAGTTGTGGGTCTAATATCTGCATCGCTAGAATCTCAGTAGAAGAAAGAAAGACTAAGACAGAAGAAACATTTGAAGAAATAAAGGTGGAGTGTAGGGGATAAGCTGAGGAATCCCCCGGGCTTACACCAATGGGTTGACAAGGCATAAAGAAATACACAGCCATAAAATGCTCACACCCGAGTTTGGGTAAACCAGACTGGCACCCCAAGAGTAGGGGGTGAAAGGCAACCCGAGAATAGGGAGGCACAAAAGTGCCAGGAATAGGGAGGTGCAAAGGCACCCAAAATAGAGACGGGGTGCAGAGCCCCCAGAATAGAGAGGGAGAGGCAAAAGCCCGAAATAGAAATGGCGCAAAGGCGCCCAATACACAGGTATATGAAATAAACAAGATTAGATGTTCAGGGTAGAAGCACCCCCAATTTAGTACTATAGCAGAAAAGCTGCTTTCACAAGAGAATAGGACCAGCTGAGGTAAACTGGTGAATTGGACTATGGACCCCTGTGCTGCAGGCCAAGCAGCCCGGAGTAGAGATGGCTAACAAAAGAATAGGTGCCTTGTCAACCCTGAGGTGACTCCCCCAATCCGTCTCATCCCCTAGGCTGGCTGAGGTAAACAGAGGTGCTGCCTCATGTCCGCTGTAAACAACCCTCCTCCCGACTGCCTGGCGCCCGGATTTTGTTTTGTATTAACCCAAACCCCTAACCACAAATATCCTCAAGACCCCCTTTCCCTCACGTCCACAAGTTAATGTTCACAGATTCATTGTCCCTTTGTGTACATCCATCACCTTGTTTGTAAGCCTTCTGATCCTAATAAAAATGGGGCAAGGACCCTTACTCAGGGCTCCTGTCGTTTCCCAGACATCAGCCATCTCTCGCTTTCAATCCTGTATCCCACTCTTTTGCTGGACAAGACAGAACTTTAGACCCAGAGTCTACGACAGTGTAGCATTTTCTAAAATTATTAATAGATAACAAAATTAAAGCTCCAAGAAATACAGAAAACAGTAAGCAGGATAAATATAAAAACATTTAAGCATGTAATATTCAAACTTCTGAATACTAAAGACAAAGATACAGACTTGAAGGCAGCCAGAGAAAAAAAAGAAAATTACCTACTGAGGAAGAGAGATGATAATTACAACAAACACCTCATCAGAAAACATATTACAAAGAAATCAGTAAAATAACACATTTAAAACACTTAAGAGGGGCTCCTGGCTGGCTTACTTGGAAGAACATGCGACTCTTGATCTCAGGGTTGTGAGTTCGAGCCCACTGTTGGGTGTACCTATTACTTAAAAATCAAATCTTAATAAATAAATAAATCAAAATGCTTAAACAACAACAAAAAACAACACACTCAATACTCTGAGAACACTAATCAGAATAAATAGCAAAAGAATTTTGTCAATCCTCAAAAAACTAAAAATAGAACTACCCTATGACCCAAAAATTGCACTACGAGGCATTTATCCATGGGATACAGGTGCTGTTTCAAAAGGACACACGCACCCCCATGTTTATAGCAGCACTAGCAACAGTAGCCAAAGTGTGGAAAGAACCCAAATGTCCATCGATGGATGAATGCATAAAGAAGATGTGGTGTGTGTGTGTGTGTGTGTGTGTGTGTGTATACATACAATGGAGTATTACTTGGCAATCAAAAAGAATGAAATCTTACCATTTGCAATTATGTGGATGGAACTGGAAGGTATTATGCTAAGCAAAATTAGTCAGAGAAAGACAAATATCATATGACTTCATTCATATGAGGACTTTAAGAGACAAAACAGTTGAATGTAAGGGAAGAGAAGCAAAAATCATATAAAAAACAGGGAGGGGGACAAAACAGAAGAGACTCTTAAATATGGAGAACAAACACAGGGTCGCTGGAGGGGTCGTGGGAGGGGGGATGGGCTAAATGGCTAAGGGGCATTAAGGAATCTTTTCCTGAAATCATTGTTGCACTATACGCTAATTTGGATGTAAATTTAAAATAAATTTTAAAAAAAGAATTTTGTCAGATACATGCATGATTTGCAAATTTTTTTTCCTCTAGCTTGCCTTTTCATGGGGCTTGAATTCATGACCCTGAGATCCACAGTTGCACACTCTACTGACTGAGCCAGGCAACTGTATCTAAAATTTTTAGTTTTGATAAAGTATAGTTTATTATTATGGTGTTTGTCTTTGACCTATTTCATTTAGCATAGTACTCTCTGGGTCTATCCATGTTGTCACAAATGGCAAGATTTGGTTCTTTTTTATGGCTGAGTAATATTCCACTGTGTATATCTATATACCACATCTTCTTTATCCGTTCATCCACTGATGGACACCGAGGTTGTTTCCATATTTTGGCTATTGTAAGTAATGCTGCAACAAACACAGGGATCCATCTATCTTTTCAAATCAGTGTTCTACTTTTTCCCTTTGATAAATACCCAGAGGTAGAATTGCTAGATCATAGGGCAGTTATATTTTTAATTTTTTGAGGGCTCTCCATACTGTTTTACATAGTGGATGAAGCAACTTACATTCCCACCAAGAGTGCTCAAGGGTTCCCTTTTCTCTACATCCTCACCTACATTTGCTATCTCATTCCTTTTTATGCCTGAATAGCACTCCATTGTTTGTATACACATGTTGTTTATCCATTTTTACATCAATGAACACTTGCGTTGTTTCTACCTTTGGGCTCTTGTGGAAAATGCTGCAATGAGGATACAAAATCAATGTACAGAAATCAGTTGCATTCTTATACACTAACAATGAAGCAACAGAAAGACAAATGAAGAAACTGATCCCATTCACAATTGCACCAAGAAGCATAAAATACCTAGGAATAAATCTAACCAAAGATGTAAAAGATCTGTATGCTGAAAACTATAGAAAGCTTATGAAGGTAATTGAAGAAGATATAAAGAAATGGAAAGACATTCCCTGCTCATGGATTGGAAGAATAAATATTGTCAAAATGTCAATACTACCCAAAGCTATCTACACATTCAATGCAATCCCAATCAAAACTGCACCAGCATTCTTCTCGAAACTAGAACAAGCAATCCTAAAATTCATATGGAACCACGAAAGGCCCCGAATAGCCAAAGTAATTTTGAAGAAGAAGACCAAAGCAGGAGGCATCACAATCCCAGACTTTAGCCTCTACTACAAAGCTGTCATCATCAAGACAGCATGGTATTGGCATAAACACAGACACACAGACCAATGGAATAGAATAGAAACCCCAGAACTAGACCCACAAACGTATGGCCAACTCATCTTTGACAAAGCAGGAAAGAACATCCAATGGAAAAAAGACAGTCTCTTTAACAAATGGTGCTGGGAGAACTGGACGGCAACATGCAGAAGGTTGAAACTAGACCACTTTCTCACACCATTCACAAAAATAAACTCAAAATGGATAAAGGACCTGAATGTGAGACAGGAAACCATCAAAACCTTAGAGGAGAAAGCAGGAAAAGACCTCTCTGACCTCAGCCGTAGCAATCTCTTACTCGACACATCCCCAAAGACAAGGGAATTAAAAGCAAAAATGAATTACTGGGACCTTATGAAGATTAAAAGCTTCTGCACAGCAAAGGAAACAACCAACAAAACGAAAAGGCAACCGACGGAATGGGAAAAGATATTTGCAAATGACATATCAGACAAAGGGCTAGTATCCAAAATCTATAAAGAGCTCACCAAACTCCATACCCGAAAAACAAATAACCCAGTGAAGAAATGGGCAGAAAACATGAATAGACACTTCTCTAAAGAAGACATCCGGATGGCCAACAGGCACATGAAAAGATGTTCAACGTCGCTCCTCATCAGGGAAATACAAATCAGTACCACACTCAGATATCACCTCATGCCAGTCAGAGTGGCCAAAATGAACAAATCAGGAGACTATAGATGCTGGAGAGGATGTGGAGAAACGGGAACCCTCTTGCACTGTTGGTGGGAATGCAAATTGGTGCAGCCGCTCTGGAAAGCAGTGTGGAGGTTCCTCAGAAAATTAAAAATAGACCTACCCTATGACCCAGCAATAGCACTGCTAGGAATTTATCCAAGGGATACAGGAGTACTGATGCAGAGGGGCACTTGTACCCCAATGTGTATAGCAGCACTCTCAACAATAGCCAAATTATGGAAAGAGCCTAAATGTCCATCAACTGATGAATGGATAAAGAAATTATGGTTTATATACACAATGGAATACTACGTGGCAATGAGAAAAAATGAAATATGGCCTTTTGTAGCAACGTGGATGGAACTGGAGAGTGTGATGCTAAGTGAAATAAGCCATACAGA